>NC_056744.1:809986710-810064210 GCF_019279795.1 Protopterus annectens
AGTGTACAGTAATGTAATAAAATTGCACAGTCTTGGGATAAATGCATTGAAGGTATTCACAGCCCAGGTAGCTTTAACAGGCCTCCCTGGCTTCAACATTGCAAACTGAACAAACCACACACAGTGTTTAACCACCACATGTCATATACCAGCACTGTATGCTGTCTTGTTTGTCACACACTAAAACCTACATACAATTATGAGCATACTAACCTTCAACAACATATATATCTCCACCCTTCACAAACAGTTGCAATATGTCCCCTGCTCTATGCACATATACAGATGTGAATATATATGACACATATATATTTCTCCGTATGTGTGAGGCATGCACACACAAGGTCCACACTGTTGTAAGTCCCTGGACCTCACAGCTTAACTGTTGGGCCTTGCTGCAACACAAACAGGTATCACATATGAACACACACTAACATTAAGGGGGTATAGATGGCTACAAATTCTAGATAAGCATACTAGACTGCGACAGCAGTTGCCAATGCTAAGCTACACTTTAGTATGACTATCATGCATATGTTGTTCTGTCACACCCATGTTTATATAATGTCAGCACTAATCCCCCCAACAGCCATTGGCCACACTACTGTACAGAACACAGATAACATGGATCAGATCTTTGACATTTAATGCTGAGCTACACATTTCACAGGTATGTCCCACTGCTCACAGGTACACACTGTATTGTCCATAGCAGTAGTTAAGCAGAACATCTATGCATAAATAAGTACTGCTGCAACATATGAATGGTTCACATTATGTAGACTATTCCTCAATAACATCTATTACATGCCGGTAAATATGTGTCACATACCTTTCATTTGTTTGATTTGGTAATATTTCTTTTTCTTTTTCCTTTTCTCTCTCTCTCTCTCTGTCAGTCTCTGCAATAGAGTGATTGAGTTTGTTGGCAGAGATTGCAGCCTGCTTTTGTAGGTATTTGCACATGAGCATGTGATGGCCTCTGCACCAGTTAGTGGCCACCATTTGCTAATTGCATGCAGCCTGCTGTGTAGTAATTGCAGTAATCACTGTCATAGCAACCCAATACTATAAATTGCTAACTCAGGTAGGTGTGGCCCTTTCAGCTTTCCAAGATGGAGATCATTCTTGTTTGCTGTGGACATCATTGTTTATGACAGAAGGTTGGTATAGTTCTTATATCAGAAGCCAGGAATGTAGCCAGAGATTTAAATTTTGTACTCAGACCTAATATTGCTGCTTCCAGTACCCACTTGTCAGTGTAGAAATGTACTCACCCCTCAAAATGCTACCCCAAGATACATGGAAATATGTACTTTCTTTTCAACTAACTGCCATACAAAGCTAGTTATTGAGATGTATTCCTTTGGCACAAGAATTGTTTGTTAACTGCTATACTGTGAATATTCATTTACTCAGTTCTAAACAGTTTGTGCTTTTTTAGTGTTGACATTAGCACAAGCTGCTCAGAAAAACTGGACACATGTCAGTACTGTGAGTATGCTTACCTACATCCTTGGTAGACCCTGCACACGCAGGTATAGTCTACATTTGGGTAGGGGTGCAGAAGTACAGACAGCATAAGTATTATTGGGTGGATTTTATCTTGCTGGACTTACAGGGTTGCTGTGTACATGTTAGTTTATCAAGGCAAGCAGTCTGTCTGTGTAACTCCCAGCTCTGGACCTATCCCCATAGTAAATATGAAGAAGTGTGCCCTGGTCCACTTGTAGGTTACACCAAATACCAGTCACTTGTTAAGAGATTAAGAAAGCAGCGAAATCTCATCCAGATAACAGTGATACTGAGAATGAGCAACAGTACTGAAAAAATAACAGCGAAACCTCCGATAAGATGAACGCTCTTTAATACACTTAACAAACTGCGTTTTCGTCACCAAAGACTTCATCAGACAACGTGAAAACATAATAAACAGGTTTAAATACTCCATTGAAGTGATTAAAAACTACTGGATTGGATGAATTTTATTTCAAACACACCTATTGTATCTATACTTCATGTAATTCATTAATATTCATGAGTTTCATAAAGTGCTACGTGCTTTATTAAAAACTCCTATGTTAAAAACTCCTATGTTAAAACCATCATTTTTCCTATAAACTGCTCCTATGTAAATACTTAATACAGATTTAAAAAAATACATAAACAAATTATAAAAACTATGTAATTTAAAAAACCACTTTTGATGTAAAAATATATATATCCATGTACACATATTGATTGAAACCTGTGGATCCACCATGTTAATGTGCCCTCTAGTGACCATAATTGGAATTGCGTTATATTTTGTTTGCCCTTATTTTTAAAAGGGGAGTTATAGTCAAAAAATCATTCATTCCAGGGCTGTTGTTGGAATCCAGGTAGACCTGCCACCATAGTTCTCTATTTTCGAGGATTTCTTCCCATAAACCTCCCCTGATATCAGGTTTTACCTGGTCCAACACAAAAAATACATATTTAGCTCCAGTGCATCCGATGCTGTGTTTATATAATGCGTTGGTAGCTTTAGCCCTGGAGATGTCATAATAATGCTCGTAGATTCTACGTTTAAGACACCTCTCAGTCTTTCCAACATAAAAGGACTGGCAAATTTGACAAATAGCTATATACACTACCCCCCTACTGTCACAATTATAGTGATCCTTACTTATAATTCTTTTTTTCCTACTGTCAATATTTATTTCCGAACTATCTATGATATATGGGCATTGATGACATCTGCCACACTTATATGTCCCCCATCTCCTATAAATGCCCTCCTTTTCTTTTTTCTTATTTCTTTCGAGTATATTTCCTATATTAGATGGATTTTTGAATACAATCTTGGGTGTCATTTTGGTTATCTCATCAATGTCCGTAATAGAACTGAATTTATTCCATTCTTTTTTGAAAATATCACATAATTTTACATTAGAGTTATTATATTCCAAGACCAGACTCCTATTGTAATTGGATTGAATATTCTCGTTGTTGTTATTACCTTCTAAAGTTGGCCCCTTATTCATTTTCATTTCATTGCCCCTGCCTAATATGGGCTTAAATCTATCCAGCCTTCCATCCTCTACTTCTTTTCTTAAATTCCTTATGAATTCTTCTGGATAACCTCGTTCCCTGAACATATTATGTAGTAATGTGCATTCTTCCTGAAAATCTATATCATTGGAAGTCATTCGGGAACCTCGTACAAATTGTCCTTTGACTATATTCTTTTTACTGTGGTATGGGTGGGCACTATTGAAATGTAAATAAGAATTTACATACGTATCCTTCCTATACACCTTGCTCTCAAACTTGCCTGTATTTTTGTATAACTCAATATCCAAATACTTCAAGCTTTCTGTACTTATAGTGTAGGTGAACCTCAAGTATGTAGTAGTACAATGGATGTAATCCATAAATTCAATAAATTGTGCCTCACTCCCTATCCAAAAAAGGACAATGTCGTCCAGAAACCTATGGTATAATATCCATAAATCTTTATACTTACAATTAGTGATGAATTGCTCTTCCCATTTTGACAGTACTATGTTGGCAAAGTGGGGCACATGCTGCCCCATAGATACCCCAGTTTTTGTTTATAAATTTCCCCAAACAAAATGAAATTATATTTTAGCACAGTATCCATAAGAATCACACTTGCTATTTTGTCATTATGACTCATGTCATCATCTTCAAATACAGCTTCTTCGAAAAGGTCCATACCCTCTACATGTGGTATACTTCCAAACAAATCTATAACATCTATAGTTATAAATCTGATGTCTTCTCTAAACAAGTCCTGATTGATTTCACCAAGGAAATCCCATGAGTCTTTTAGAATTAAGTTCTTATTAATCCATATATGCTTAGTCTTGACATCTATAAATTTGGCTAAAGGGGCTGTCTTAGACCCCTCGGCCGTGACTATTGGTCTTAGCGGGGGGTTCAGCATGTCCTTATGTATCTTTGGTATGCCAAAAATGGTGGCCAACCTTGGTTTCTTAACTTCCAAATATTTCAAAGTTATGTCATCAATAACTTTTTCTGTCATTAAATCCTGTAAAATGGAATCGATCCTGTGGTATGCTATATTAATTTCATTATGCGAAGCCTCAATATACTTAGTTTCATCCCTCAAGATTGTATTCATTTTACTTTCATACAATATTTGTTCCATTATGACAACACCTCCCCCCTTATCAGGTTTCATGACCCTCAGTGAGGCGTTTTGACTCAATTCTTTTAATGTTTGATTCTCGTCTTTACTTAAATTATGTTGTACCCAATATCCTTGATGTTTATTTCTCACTATATTAACCATGATATTTTCAAAATTCCTAATCTGAGGGTATAGGGGTGGATTATATATAGATTTCCTCTTTAACGTGTTGTCAGTCATTCTTTCTTTATTGAACCCCATTTTAGAAGCCATTACTTCTAAATTAATCTTCCTGGTAAATAGTTTGACATCCAATATGGTGCGTGTGAAATCTCCCTTTCTATTGGGTATATATTTTAATCCTTTACTAAGTAAGGAAAAGTGATTTGGATTTAATTTTAATGCACTAAAATTGTATATAGTAAAATTATCATAGGTGTGTTTCACTGTGTTATTCGTAGTTACATTAACATCATTGGAATAACCCACCAAGTCCAGGGTATCTAATGAAATCTTCCCTGCCTTCTTACCCCCCCCCACCTCTGAAAATTTCCTCCATATTCATTGTTGTTTTCCTGGGCCTGTCCCCTATGCACTAAAGGAGGAAAATCAACTTCAAACTCTGTAGCAAAACATTCATTTTCATCATTGAACTGTTGTCTGTTATAGTAAGGCGCATTTCTTCCATGGTTTTTCCTAGTCCCATAACGTGTATAGTGACTGTACTGATTGTTAGGCTTTGGATAACTTGTATGGGTTTCATACTCCCTAATATCTCTATGTAATTTCCCCATTTTTCTCTGTATCACTTCCTCACATTTAATGTCGATATTTCTTCTCATAGAAAAATACTTATCATTTTCTTCCTTAATATTATGTACTAAATCAGTTGTAATACATGCATCTAGATTGGCAATTTCTACTCCTAATTCCTTTTGAATATTGCTATTCTCTTCAATAATGAGTTTAATGACTTCCAAGCCACATTCGTTAAAAACTTTAAGTAAACTTTCATGGAAATGTGTCCCAATATGCACATTGTTCGGAAATTTATAAACTCTCAAGCCTTTAGGGACAATTCCCTTTTCCAAACATTCCTGTAAATATGCATTTTCAATGCTAAGAGTTCTATATTTCATTAGCATTTTATCTAATTTTACTAGTTTCATAGCATATGTTTCATTATCCACATTGTTTAAATTATTAACACTATGTCTGTTTACAGGAAACTGAATGTCTCTTTTAAGCCATTCCTCGGTTGTTTTATTTGTTTGAATAACTTTAGTGTTAACAGTACCTTGCATACTAGTAGTATGGTTAGAGTTTCTTTTAGGGATAGCGCCCTTATCCCTTCCGTGACAATTACTTGGTTCGTCACCGTTGGAAATATTTTGCAGGATGACAGGGGTGTTATGTGGGTTGAAAGGTGTCCCATCCAGAAGAACGCCGGCTCCGGTATCGTCGCCAATAAGCTGTCTCTTCCGCTTCCCCCTTTGGACGTCATGCTCCTCCGTATCCTCGGTAATGTCCGTATTGCTTTTGCTGCTAAACACCAAATGAGTACAGAGAGGAGTTAACAAGTCTATTAACTCTGTTAACTGGCCAATTAATCTGCGTGTTTGGCCCGAATCCTCCTGCCCCGTTGTACTCATACCTCCGGTTCCGGTGTACAAAACAAGCGGTCCCTCCTGACTTGAACAATAACCAAAAACAAGATGCAGGCACTCAGAACCAACCAATAAATATGAAGAAGTGTGCCCTGGTCCACTTGTAGATTACACCAAATACCAGTCACTTGTTAAGAGATTAAGAAAGCAGCGAAATCTCATCCAGATAACAGTGATACTGAGAATGAGCAACAGTACTAAAAAAATAACAGCGAAACCTCCGATAAGATGAACGCTCTTTAATACACTTAACAAACTGCGTTTTCGTCACCAAAGACTTCATCAGACAACGTGAAAACATAATAAACAGGTTTAAATACTCCATTGAAGTGATTAAAAACTACTGGATTGGATGAATTTTATTTCAAACACACCTATTATATCTATACTTCATGTAATTCATTAATATTCATAGTTTTTACAATTTGTTTATGTATTTTTTTAAATCTGTATTAAGTATTTATATAGGAGCAGTTTATAGGAAAAATGATGGTTTTAACATAGGAGTTTTTAACATAGGAGTTTTTAATAAAGCACGTAGCACTTTATGAAACTCATGAATATTAATGAATTACATGAAGTATAGATATAATAGGTGTGTTTGAAATAAAATTCATCCAATCCAGTAGTTTTTAATCACTTCAATGGAGTATTTAAACCTGTTTATTATGTTTTCACGTTGTCTGATGAAGTCTTTGGTGACGAAAACGCAGTTTGTTAAGTGTATTAAAGAGCGTTCATCTTATCGGAGGTTTCGCTGTTATTTTTTCAGTACTGTTGCTCATTCTCAGTATCACTGTTATCTGGATGAGATTTCGCTGCTTTCTTAATCTCTTAACAAGTGACTGGTGTTTGGTGTAACCTACAAGTGGACCAGGGCACACTTCTTCATACCTATCCCCATAGTAGCCAGAGAATAGCCTGTTATTTTTTGTCTGTGCACCACACAGGTCTTTTCAGCAATAGAGCAATGGCATTGGTACAGTTGTTTGCTAAAAGTACATGGCTACATCTATTTGTATTTCAGTGTTGTATTCCTACAGAAGGGTATGCTTCCTAAACTCCTTCCAAAGCTATTTGCACAGTGTGTAACAGCAGAAAGGCAGATATGCCTCTGTGTTTCTGCCTCTGCCAGACCGCTCAAACACTCAGGTACATATTTGAACAGACTCAGGGAAAAGTAAAAAAAAGTCAGGGACGCCTTTAAAATATTAGTGCCATTAAGTTGAAACATTTAGAGAATCAGAGCATATGAATGAATACACCTTTTCTGAAGTAAAAGAATTGTCTAACTCTTAATTATTGTCATCATTCATTAAGTGTAATTCACCACCTTTCTGCCCAAAGTCAGTAGTTTTAGGAGGGATTCAGAGGGACAGAGCTAACATTTGTGTTAAAATCAGGAACATCCCTGAAAATTAGGGACAGTTGGGAGGTATGGCCTCTGCCCTAAACAGATATGCCAGTGTTTGTCCTGCTGTGATACTGTGTGGGGTTGTAAAGTGATGGTGTAACATTATTTCCTGCTAGAATGGCTGCTTCTCTTATCACAGTCATGTAATGTAATCCCACAACAACTGTTGGTAAAGATCCACAGAACAAGTTGTGTGGTATGGCATTCCTATTTTCCTTTACATTCACTTATTCTGATGCATGATATATTTATTTCAGCACCAACTTGTTGTATATCTACCGTGGGTTAGTGGTACTTCATGTTGTGTAGTGTGTACAAGGTCCGGGGTTTGAGACTGACAGAGGTATTTTATTTTGCTCCTAAGCAGAACAAGGGCCCACACATACAGAGTGACTAAGGCACTTTTAAGCAGTTGTAAGCGGGTTTGTGTGGGTTTGTGTGATGCTTAGCAATGCTTAGCCAAGCGCAAACAAGCACACACTCACGCAAATCCGCTAACTACTGCTTAATAGTGCTTACTCCCGCTAACCCCCGCACTCATTTCTTTGAAAGAAAAGAAAAATGGGGAGATAGGAAAGTGGTGAAAAAGGGGCACAAAGAGGGAAAGACAGTATGGAAAGTAGCTCAGGATGTGCAGGATGGGTGAAGGGAAGGTCCATAGCTGCCCATTTCTTTAACAGCAACAGCTGTGCATATGGAATACATTTGGAGGTAGATACGAAACCTTCAACCTCTGAGAGAGGGGTGAGGACAACAAAGTATGTTGTAATGCCAATTAAATTACATTTTATATGTCCGCAAAATGGGAAGCTATGAATGGGGCGTAATTTTTTTTGGGAGCAGATTGCCATTTCTTTCAGGTGAGAGTGGAATGTGGGGTAGGGGAAGTAGGTATATTTGGGGAGGTAGGTTGGGGAGGTAAACAGACAAGACAAACAAGATGCATACAGGGGTGGTATATGCCACATGTGGTGGGTGAACACCTTTGACGGGGAGGGATGTTTGGAAATCGCAAGCCCTTGAGCCCACAGATGGAAACAGTGGGACTGAGGTCCCCACCGATGGGCAGTCACCACTGCACCTTCACTGCCCAGAGGGTGGCTGTGCTGGGGGCTGTGTAGGATGGGCAGGCTGACCTGGGAGTTTTGCCACTTGTGCCTCAAGTTGACGTAGAGGTTTTGCAACAGAATGTTCAATCTCTCTATGTACCACAGCCCAGACTGTTCAAAGGGTGATACATGGTCCTCTTCTGCCCATGCTTGCTCGGGGGGGGTGAGCCCCATTCCCTTCAGTGCTTCCACCCAAAGGTGACACAGGGCCAATGGAGGAGGAGGAGGTCTCAGGCTGGGCACCAGACCTGCTGGTGCCAGGTGCCATGGCCAGCTGAGGTGGGACAGGTGGGTCGCTGGGACCGGCCTTCCCATACAAACTATGTTTTGGAGGGTTTAATAAAGATATGGGTTAGTAACAGTCAACAGCATTCCCAGCTAGTTAGAACAGCATGCAGAACTATTCCCATTAACCCAACACACCAGATTTTCAATAGATGAAAAGCAAGCATAACACATGCATATATAGAACAATAGTGGACATTACAACAGCATGCAGGTTGAACTGATGGCAACAGGCCACTAATATTGTGGTATTTTAACAGGGCACATGCATAGAAATAAATGCAAATATTTATAAACCAATAGGACATATGTCCCAACAAATGTTTTGAGATTAGACATACCGATTGAGGTGTGGAATTGCATTTTTATGCACATACAGTAGGGTGAAAAAGGATAGCTCAATTAACAACTTATATATCCTTCTAATTTTCACTACATTCCTATTAACTGCAGTTATATGTCCCTTATATGTATTATTACACTACCCAATGTCCTTATATTGTGCAATTGGATTTTGCTAGATTATATACATGAGCTGTATCTTACATACAAACTGTCCAAGATGCAGATGTTACTGCTACATATTTTGTGAGTTGCTCACACACACTACTGCTAAGATGGTACACTGACAGCTCTACTTTCATATAATTATCTAGATATGTTCAGGTGAAAGTATCAGTTATATGTTAACAGCTCCCTACATTTCTGGCAGCACACTGACATTTCTGGGGAACACAATATCAAGCTACTCATGTGCCAGATTAACCTGTACATGCTGGGCATGAACCAACAGCTGAGGGCTGTAAATATGCATAAAAGCTACTGGTACTCCACATTATATGGGCCTACCCAAGTGTGAGTTAACACTGTTTAATACAACAGTACTATTTGTAAAATGCAACAGTACAACAACATATCAAAGAAAATGACACAGACGCACTCCAGGAATTATACATTTATTAAACGATTATTACACCTTTATTTATTGGGTTAAAATACTTTTTGAAGGCTCTCTCATTTATTTTATGTAACAGTACATGCAGAATAATTACTAACCTGCCTGATGATGCAGCCTTTGCAACCTATCTTCATGGGCTTGCTGATTCATAGCCCGGACACCTGCAGCTGTGAAGTAAATGCAGTGATATTGAGTCATACCTATCCATAGTATAGACAAGCATAGCAATTCTTAACTACTTAATACAATGGCTACTTACTCAGTACATTAGGCATCGCACGGGATTCCTGGATCCATTGGTCCAGTTGATCCTCCTTACGTCGCTTCAGGTCAGAATAATGGTGCCTGACCTGCTCACCAGTCCAAGGAACGCCAGTGGCATTGGTGAGATCATGAGCAAGACTGTTCCAGGCCTCCATTTTATATTGGGTGCCCTGGTACTGGCCCCGCAGGAGTCTTTCCTCATGATTCTGGACAAGGAGCCAAACCATTACTTTGGACTCCTCAATGCCACAGTGTTGCGCTCTAAATCGAGTGCCTTCTCCAACACCAGCCATGCTGACTGCAGAAGGGAGCTACAACCAGTTATGGCAAGTATTCCCACCTGTGGAGCTTAAATATGCCTCATTTCCCACACTTATTTGTGATTGGCCAGTTTTGAAAAAACGCAGCTGTAGGCACACCTGCTTAGCTGATGTTGGCAATGTTTAATATTCCTTTGATAGATATGTGTCTATTAAAAGTGCATGGCTATGAAATACTGTCATGGCTTAGTGGTTATGTACTGTGACTATAGTGCACAGTATCCTGAGTTCGAGCCCTGTCACTGCTTTTTATTTTCCTACTGGCCAGACCTGAATGGTTAAGGTACAGTAAAGGAGGTGTGACTGTGTTTAGCAAACTTTGCTCAACTTTGCCCGACTTTACCCAACGTTGCTTGACATTGCCCAACGTTGCGCTGGTTAGCACTGTGTGAAGCTATGCACAAGTACGTTGTAGTTGCGCTGGTTGGAGCGGTGTGCAGCTGCGCGTAAAGACATTGCGCTTGTTAACGCTGTGCTCAGCTACGAGCAATTGGATTTAAATATGCTCAGTACTGGTAAAATGTGCTTAGCAGTGCTTTATATTGCTTAAAATAAGTTACTCATGCCTCAGAATGCATAACGATTTCACCTTCATATACATATATATATATATATATATATATATATATATATATATATATATATATATATATATATATAATTCATTCACTACTACATATAACATTTGAATGCTTTTTACAAAACTTATACATGATAAATGACAGGAAATATTTTTGTATACAGATTTCCAACAGAAAATGGAACGTGCAGTAGTGGGACTCGAACTCTTTGTGTGAAGGCTCTAACCACTATGCTATCTTGATTAATTTGCATATATTTTTCTTATTATCCTCTTTGGTGTCTAAGCTGCTAACTGTAGCTAAGCAATAGGCAATCCCACGCAAACACACACAAATACAGGCAGCTATATCGGAAATAAAACAAACAAAAAAAATTCTTTTAATTTTTAAATTTGTACGAGGTTTAACATATGGTGAAGTGTAGTGTTACAATGTACACATGTGAGCGGACTCGTTCATGTAACTTGACATTTCTCAATTTTTGTCATTGCAGGGGCGTGGATTTTTGGACTGCTTGGCAGTCCGACATGCCCCCTACACTCGTCCATGCTCCGTGTAAGCTTTAGAGTTGAGGCAGCGTGCCCTCATTAATATGCATGGCGCACTGCCATCATATTCTTAGACTGGCGCTTCCGTGTAAGACTAATCTAGTCTTACACGGAAGATTAATAAATCCTGGGGCTGATTTGACCATGACAGGATAAAAAAATACATTCATGTATTTTTCTTTCATGTAACAGTAATGTTCACCTTGACATGATGAAAAACAAAATAAAACAAAACAAAACAGGTAGCATTAATATATTTTGTCTCATACATAAGTACTAGGTTAACTGCTATGTGCACTATTTGAGCTTAGCTTTTTTCCCAAAGGTCAGAATCAAATATTTTACTTTGTGTCTGTGAGATAAATACTTCAGTCATTATACCAACCCCAAATCCCCATACAAATAGTAGCAACAACATGTATTCCAACTTGCTTTATAAAAATGTGCACTAGTCCTACAAAGTAATAATTAAAATGGAAAGCAACAGGGCTAATAATTTCATCTACAGACATCCCCCATACATATTTCTATCTACAGTATCTGGACTGACCATGCCAGGTTTAAGCAATAAATAAATAAAACAATTGTTGCATATAGTTTTTTTTTCCTACAAAAGCAGTAATCACAGCTTGTATGCCATCTTATTTCATCTAAAATAATACATTAGCCCTGTAAAGACAGAATTACAACAGCAAACAGTAAGATCACATTTCATCCACAAACAGCCCCCAAGCCCACTGCCTTCCTGAAGCATCTGGACTGAACTGACCCTACTAGAATAAAAATAAATAATAGTAATGGCCACACTGCACATAGACAGTAGTTACAACTTGTATTCCAGCTTGCTTCAACTAACCACACATTATTCCTATGAAGTCAAAAGTACAATATCGAACAGCACAGCAGGAACAATCATTTCATCTGCAAACAGCCATGGGCCTATTGCTACCAAAAGTATTTGGTTTGACCTTGCCAGAATTAAAAAAAAAGATTTACCTGCTAATATCCAGAGAGATTCCAGGATCAACGTTTTTCTAAACAAGATAAAGAAACTGCTTCCTTGTCATTTGAATGCTTCACTTTGTTATGAAAATAACTGTATCCCTAAGTCTTCAAACAGGTTCCTTCACTTTGGCTGAAAGGTTGATCAGTGGGTTGGGCTGTGCATGTAATAGGGAAGGGGTATACTCACATCAAACAGTTGAGAAAAAGTGAAAAAATGTATGAATAGGCGAGTTCCCTACAGAAGACCGACAGCTCACAACACCGACACCCACATCGCCGACACCAAAAGCCCAACATATGAAATACCGACAATGGGGAAATTGTAAGTCTCCATAGTGTGGAATGGAAATATTTCCATTCCTGCACTGTAGTGCAATCTTGGAGTGGGTATATTAAAGTTACGGGGGTGCAGGGGGGCATAGCCCCCCTGCTAGCAGAAAAAAGGAAATGTTATTTTCCTTTTTTCTGCAGTAGCGCTGTTGTCGGTATTTCGTGTGTCAGGCTTTTGGTGTCGGCGATGTGGATGTTGGTGTTGAGAGCTGTCGGTCTTCTGTAGGGGATCCGAATAGGTGCAACTAAACTTGTAAATAACCACAAGAAGTATATCATTAGCGTTACCGCATTCGGAACTACGGCAAGCGAAAAACTTTAAGGCACAGAAATATATTTTACATATCTTGAGTGGCAGAGCAAAAGAAATTCTAAAAAATTAAAAAAACCTGTATGGTTATTTTGTAGCTGCCATTTAAGTACCTGTCGCTGTTCTTTCTCATGTCCGCATTATTTAGATGAGCTCCTCTCGGTCTCTGTCTTGAGAGCTTTATCAGTCAGGTTGGAAGACGTGGTTGTAGTAGTCACTCAGGATTTTAAGGTGACTGGCTCCTCCAAGTGTGTCTTCTATCATGACTTGTAAGATAAAAACACAAAAAGTAAAGCCTCTGTGCATTGAAATTGGAAAATATAGCAAATGAGGTACACTCTCAACTGTGTATCATGTTTGCAGTATATTTTCTGATTTCAGCTGAAAGAGTTTAACTTTTTTTTCCATTTGGTTGTATGGCAGGTTGTCAAAAAGAGGGTGGTGCGTGCACCTGCACCACAGCCTAAATACACCACTGGTTTGATTCAGGCTATCAATCCTTCTTGTAGAGTAGTTTCCAGTAAAAGAAACAGGGATGCCTCCTTTTATGAAGAGAGTCAAGATTCTGAATCTAAACAGGAAGATGCAGGGGCAGATTCAGGTTTTTGACCTCAGACTTCTGATTCAATCTCAAAGTAGAGCTGTCTTTCTGATTTTCACTGAGGGGGTTTCTCTTTCTCTGAGACTATTGCTAAAATATCTCAGTATTTTCAGTGGGAGAACACAGAGGGTTCTCAGTCCTCAAAAAATACTATGAGTTGTTACAGAAGGATTTTCCAGAACTTATACCCATTCCTCCTGTCCTGTCTGCTTTAGAGGATGTGTGTCTTACTTCCTGCAATTTTCCTGATAATCAGCCACCTGTCCTTAAAAAATGCTGACCCTCTTCGCGAGAAATCTTGATGAGTGGATGGGAAATAGAAAATTCACTCTGGGGATAACTCCAGTGTCTCTACTCGACAGAGACATTGAGAACTAAGGTCGGGTAGCACTATGCCAGGGTAATCCTACGGCTAGGCTTGTAAAGGCCCCAGGCCATTAGCCTAGTACACATCTATGAACCTATGAACCTATTGGATGTATAAAGTTCCTCAGTCTTTTAAAATTTTATACAATATTGCCAAACCTGACTGGCAGGTATAGCCTTAATTGACTCCTCTACTGCTTTAAGCACTAAGTTTTTCTAATAAGGATGGAAAAATATTGATAGGTATGGGAAAAAAGTGTATACTTCTGCAATTTGAATTTCAGAATTTTAAATTGTTATACTCATATGTTAAAGTTTATTCAGACATATTGTGCAAGTATGAGGATTTTTTTACCTACAGTTTCTTCTTCTGAAGAAAAATCTTCTTTAAATAACTTAGTTTATTCTGTTGTACAGGTCACATCTCATTGTTTGCAGTATCTGTTGATGCTTCTTCCTGGGCTATGGCCAGTGGCATGGTTCTAAGGAGGTTTGCTGGTCTGCTTTCTCAGAACCTTCCAGATGATGTTAAAAATGAGATTTTGAATTCTCCCTTGAAAAGGCACTTAGTATTTGGCCCCTCTGCTGCAGAGATGATCAAAAAGTGTGATTAAAAGGGTAAGCTGATCCAGGGACTCTCTAAGATTTTCAGCCCTCCTTTTCCAAATTGGTCAAGGGATTTTCTTTCTCCTCATCCAGTTTTGGCATAACACAGAAAAAACAGTCTCAACAGAATTCTTTTAAATGGACATTTAATAGTATTGGCAAGGAGACACCAAAAAGAAGTCTCAAACCTCCCAAACTCAAGGACACTCCAACAAGTTTAGTGGAGGTTGGGAGATTGGCATAATTGTTAAAGTTTTACTTTGTAGACCCAAGATTCAGGGTTAGATTCTCACATGGGGTAATTGGCTAGGCTTGAAATGCCCACAAGAACAGGTAGACTAGTACTAATCTAAAAAGCTATGAACCTGAATGACTGTTCAACCGACCTTGTGATCCCCTCCCACCCTAAACCACTTTCTCTTCCAGAAAGTCAGAATCTCAATTTTTCTCTTTGGCATCAGATTGTTTCAGACAAATGGGTTCTGATTCGGAAAATCATTTACCAGGATTACAGATGGCAGTGAGAGGAAATTCCTCTTTTTCCAGAGGGTCATTCTTCATCCAGCAGATCAGACTGTTCTGTTTCCCCCCATTCTTCATCATATGATGTCCCAAGGAGTGATAGAACCAGTTCCTTCTTCCCAGGTGGAGAAAGGGTGTTTATTTAAGGATGTTCCTAGTCCCAAAGAAAGAAAATGTTTGGAGACCAGTTCTTGATCTTTCTTTCTTAAACCTGTTTCTGATAGTGCTCAAATTCAAAATGATGTCAGTTCAACAACCTGTTGGCTCTTCTTCCTCTTTTCAGTTTTCTGGTAACTCTAAACTTAAAAGATGCTTATCATCACATTCCTATTCACCCCGACTACAGGAATTTCTTACGGTTTTGTGCGTCTGGATCACATTATCATTTCTTAACCTTACTCTTTGGAATGTCCACTGTATCAAGAGTGTTCCCAAAGTGTTTAGCTCCAGTTATAGCTTATTGTATGTTATGGGGTATCCACATTTCTCCATATTTAGAAGA
Organism: Protopterus annectens; assembly: GCF_019279795.1. Taxonomy (NCBI): domain Eukaryota; kingdom Metazoa; phylum Chordata; order Ceratodontiformes; family Protopteridae; genus Protopterus; species Protopterus annectens. The sequence goes on from NC_056744.1 coordinate 810,002,258, forward strand.
CTTGCTTATCTTTGCTGAGTCTTTTCCAAAATGTCAGGAATCTCTTTTTAGGTGAGAGATCTCTTGTAGAAGCTGGGATGCCAAGAGAACATTCAAAAGTCTTTCTTGACTCCCTCACACAAGATTGCATTCCTAGGATGCCAACTAGTCACCTCAGTTTAAAGTGTTTTTCTTCCACAGGAAAAAATTTGATCTTTATTTGAATGTATTTCTTAATTTTTCCACTCAGACTTCAGTCACTGTGACGGGAATACCTCTGGATTTTGGGTCTCATAGCATCTATGATTCTCAAGCTAAGTCATACGAGAAAGATGTAGTGATAGATATAGTTGCAGTTAGATCTCTTTGGTTTCACATTAACACCCTTTATCTTTTCAAATCCCGGTACTGTGGTTTGTATGAAGAGAAATCACTTTTTGGAGACAAAAGATAACCTTAAACCAAGGTCTTCCCTTCTCCCTCCCTGCTCCAAAGCACTCAGTCATCACAAATGTTTTAGCAGATCTTGTCTGGGGAGAAGTTTCAGGACAGATATAAGTGCAGAGGGATGTGGGGCACCAAGGATAGATGCAAGCATGTAAATATCAAGAAGATGCTTGCCCTGATCAGGACATTCAGTTCCCTGAACCATATTTTATACTCAGGACCTCTTCAAGTGGTTACAGACAATACCACAGTGATGTAGTACATCAACAGGCATGAGGAATGAGGTTGTACCCCCTTTGCAGACTATCCATGTTAGCTTGGGATATAGCTTCACAGCACAATCTCACTCTACATACTGCATTAGATTAAAATTGTGTAGCATACAAACAGAGAAGGACCAGAGCAGAATGGAAACTAGATCCAGGGTCTTCCAAATTTTGATACATCTGTGGAGAGTTCCTCATGTAGACCTCTTTGTCTCCTCTCTGTAACAATTAACTGGAAAAATTCTACCACAGGAGTCCATGCAAGAAGGCCTTGACAGCAGATGCATTTTCTTTTCTTTGGACAGGAATGTTCCTGCATGCCTTTTCACCTTTCTTTCTAACATTCAGGGTACTTCTGAAGATTCAGAAGGAATCCCCAAGATCATTGTGTTGACTACCTTCTGGCCCAGGCAACCACGATTCTCCCTTCTTTGGAAATGGCCAGAGGCAATTACCAGTAGCTTTCACACAGAATGGATCTACTCACACAAGAGCAGGGGTGTTTGATACATCTCAGCATCAATCATCTTCAGTTGACAGCCTGGATGAAAGAGCCTTAATTCCTTTTAGGCACCTGTTTTCTGAGTACATGCAGCAGGTACTATTAGAGGCAAGAAAGCCTGTTACTAGAAAATCATATATTAGCAAATGTAAAAAGGCTTTCTAGTTGGCGCCAACAATATAACCAGCACCTATTCAGGGCTAGTTGTGCTCTGATTTTACAATGTTTATGTGAGTTACTATCTTATGACCATGCTTATTCTTCTATCAAGGTTCATTTATCAGCCATTTTGGCATGTCTGCCTATGGCTTCTTATCTTTCAAGGCAGTCACATGTCAAAATTGTCTTGAAAGGGGTTTTGCTTAAGAGACCTCCAAGTAAACCGGTGGCCTCTCCTTGGGATCTTAATTTGTGTTACAGAAACTAACACTTGCTCTATTTGAACCAGATAATCTGGTTGACTTGCGGTTATTAACATGGAAAACAATTTTATTGATTTATCTGACCTTTGCAAGAAGGGTATCTGAGTTGTATGCTATTATGGTAAGTCAACCTTACCTCATTCTCCTTAAGGACAGGGTTTCTTTGAGAACTAATTATTCTTTTATGCCTAAAGTAGTATCTGAGTTTACTTTAAGTCAAACTATCCATCTCTCCTGACAATCTATTCTAGGCTGGGTTAAGGCTGATTCTACAAGGACCTTGGCTTTTATGGTTTTGTGGAATCAGTTGGATTGCACCAGTATTGTAGAAGCTGCTACTTGGTTCTCTATACATACTTTTACAAAGCAATATGCTTTTCTTGGTCTAGATCATGCTTTGCTAAGACTATTCTCCAGGGGCTCCTGGGCACTTTTCCTTCCACCCCCTTGAATATAGTTAGCTATGGCAAACTACCCATGTAGCTGCAACAGTAATCAAATGAAGAACATAGTACAGTTGTGTAAGTTAAACTTACCATAACAGTAGATGTTTGAATTATTACTGCTGCAGTCACCACTCCCTCCCTTCCTTCACCCTCCTTGTTTTCTGGTGTGTGTTTTATGCCAGGATGTGGACATTTATTTTTTGTTATTCCTAATCTTGTCCTTTCACAGCTCATCCTCCCTCTGTCTGCTGGGAGGAAAGCTGTGAAGGGCTTTGAACCCAAACTTGTCTTTTAGTCAACTTAGCTCAAGCTGCTTGACTGTTTGGGCATGCAGAAGGTGTCCTGAAGTTTTTTGAAGGTAGCCGGCTGTTATATCCTTGAAGGATATAACCCATATAGCTAAAGTTACTTCGATTATTCGAACATCTACTGTTAAAGTAAGTTCGACTTACGCAACTGCACTTCATACCTGCATAACATTTCCTAATAATGGCAACCACTTCTAAAAGATCTTTCTATAGTAAATGTCTCTTTAACCATTTATATTTCATTAAATAATTTTTGTTCAATTGCCTGAGAGTATTTATTGTTTGGTTTACTGAAATGTATACTGCTGGCCAACTATTATACTCCTGGGAAATAGCTAAAACCTGGAACAGTCTTATTCTAGAATTCACACCACCAAAACCATTGATTACTTCAAAACAGCTCTGCATAACTACCTCCACTCAACCTGCATCTGTATTTGTAGTAAGCCTCCCCCTTCCGCAGCCTAGCTCTTCAGCACCCTCCTATCATCCCCATATCTTCTATTTCAACTACATCCCTCTGCTTATTTCAAAGACACTAACCACTACTCACACTCTCACTCTCTCTTTTCCCTTTACTATTTAGCAACTCTCTTTCCTGTCTTCCTTCTCTACTTCTTTATTACTATCACCCTATCACCCTTACTCCAGTTACCATCAATTCCTCATCTTATGCCCCTAAATCTTCCCCACTTTTCTTTTTTATACTCTAGTAATCCCTTAACTTGGCTGCTAGTATTCTCTTAATGTATTTGAAGCTTGAACTTGCTATAATATGCCTGCTAAGCATTTGATACAATGCTTAACCGTACTACGATATCAACTATTTTTGAACCAGTTTGTAATAAGTTTACACTGTGTGCTTCATATATTCTAAATGTGCTACTTTGTATTAAGTTTTATCTTTGTGCTTTGTATATTCTAATCAAGATTTTTGCAAAGCTTTTCTCCCCGACCCTCCACTGAAAATGGACTTTTCTTGGCCCAGTGGACTATCCTGGTAAATAAATGCCAATAAATAAATAATAACATATATATTCCTATATTGAAATATGCCTTTTTGTTGCAGACCACAAGTAAAGTTCATCCAGGAATTTTTGAAGATAGTCCTGTTCAATCTGTTAGTATTTATCCTATTTTGCTTGAACCAGGCACTTCTGGGAACACGTGTTGAGCTTGTCTAGGCTTGTAAGGGCTCACGGGCCATTATCCTAATAATCTCCTATGATCCGATGATCCTATTTTAGTGTTATTTTTGAATTTGTTCTTGTGTGTGTCACACTGTGTTGAAAATGTAGAAATAAATATAGTAGATAAAAATGACCACCTCAATGATGCCCACAGTATCCTTGTACTTACAATGTTATCATATGAGATATGAAAGTAAACCTGTAGTGAATGTAATAAAATATGGGAATGTACCTAGACCACACTGCACAGATTAATCATACATAAAGGATGAAAGCTCATCACACCAGAGCGGGCTTTCATTTGTTGTTTTTGTTTTGAGCGATTAAGTATTTTATTTGGGTGTTATCAGATGTTTTATTATATATATATATATATGTGTATATATATATATATATATATATATATATATATATATATATATATATATATATATACATATATTATGTTTGTAGTAACACAGACAATAATGTTATCAAAAAATCGTTCCATATATTTGCATACAGATGCAGCAGTTGTGTGTAGAGATATGTCTATACTTTTTTTTGCATTATTATAACAACATTGTAAATACATATTTACGGTGACACAGATTTCTTTTAGTAAAAACAGCCAAAATGTTGACATGTATTGCAGCTCAAGTTTTATTTAGCACATCCCTAAAGAAGAATCAATCAGATTTTAAAGTGTTTTATTAAAATTGTTTTAACATATTTTTAACATTTTTAACTATTTTAATGATTCAGGGAAATTAATGTAATTAGAAGTGATACACACATATATATTTTTAAACTTGGGATGAGCATTTTTAAGAAAACTATGGATTTTAAATTAATTACAATTATATTTGAACTGTGATGCAAAATGATTGGTTAATTTTATTTTAAATGTTCATATAAATACACCTACTTTGTAAATGTTTTAGACTACTGAAGAAGTTGGCGACGAAAACGTTTTGTGGAATACGTTATTTGGATTGTTTTTTCACTAATAGCCTGCAGTTTGTTTGGTGGTGTTCCTATTGAGGTGGTTGGACCAATAAAGCATCTTTACATTTCGGGACCTGGATTTATTTGTACTTGGCAGAACAGCAGTTGTTTTTTTATTTACAAGTTTGTTTTTTCTTCTACTGGCTCTTCAACGTTCTTTATTTAGCACATACCTTTAAACAATATATACAGAATTTCATGAGAATACATTAAATTAAAACAAGTAACCTTATTTATAATTGCCATTTAAAAATCACATGATAATCATGATCAATTATACATAGCTATCTATCTATTAATCTCTCTCTCTCTCTCTCTCTATATATATATATATATATATATATATATATATATATATATGGGTTCACTTCAGATGATCGCGTTTCCAAAAATCTCGAAACTTAGATGATCGAGACCATATGTTCCAGTTTTCAGAAACTCGAACATCAGAAGTGAAAATAAAAAAAAAAAGAAAACACATTAAAGATATTTTTGCAGGGGGGCAAGCCCCCTGTACCCCCACACCCCCTACTTAAATATGCTAACTCTGAGATCGCACTACAGTGAGGAAAAGAGAAATCTCCCATTCAGCACTTCTGCAGACACTGCGGAATGGGAGATTTCCCTGTTGCCCACTGTAGCACAAGCTTGGAGTTTGTATATTTAAGTAGCAGGGGTTTAGAGGGCTTGCCACCCTGCAGAATCCCTCACCTAAGGTACTCACACACTTTATTTAACCCCCCCCTCAGATGTTCGAGTTTTTGAAAACTCAATCATATGCTCTCGATCATATGAGTTTTGAGATGTGTGTGTGTGTGTGTGTGTGTGTGTGTGTGTGTGTGTGTGTGTGTGTGTGTGTGTGTGTGTGTGTGTGTGTGTGTGTGTGTGTGTGTGTGTGTGTATGTGTGTGTATGTGTGTGTATGTGTATATATATATATATATATATATATATATATATATATATATATATTTATACAGTAATGACCCAATTTGCTGTATACACAATGAATAGCTTCCCATTATCACAATTAAATAAAAAGCTGAAACCCTTATAATACTCTGTCACTTCTAAGTGTCAATATACTATTTATAGATAACTCCAAACGACAATAAAATAAGCATTCCCAACGATGTTAATACCTCTCGGCTCACAATAGAAAATACAGCAACCGTTCCAAATAAAATAGCTGAGAGATAACCAAGGCGTTTTAGTAGTTCAACCATAAACTGTTCATCAGATAAAAAACTCATCAAAATAATAAGAATAAAATAGAATCTGTATTTATTCTGTATACAAATGATAAGCGCTTTCACGATAGCTTCATCAGACCATTAAAATTTGAAGCAGTTCATTAAGCTGTTATATATACATCACATGCTAGTTTTAATCAATCAATTAAATTTTTTAAAAAGACATGTATTTACTATGCTATGATAAACTAACAGCTACTGCGCAAATACATTAAATATGTTTTCACTATCAAAGATTAGTAAATCCAACATTCCCACCAACGACTATATCATAGACATTGCAAGAGTAGCTACCATCCCTTGCCATTAGCAGCACATAAAACAAATACAAATCAGCATTCCCTAAAACGGCATTATGCAATAAAAAACATATACACTTAAAATGCCATAGACAGCAAACAATCACTGGATGGTAATGCATAACTTATTAATTATTCTGTCATAGACATTGCAATTGTGGCTAGTGTCTTCTGTTATTGGCAGTACATATAGCAGATATAAATCAGCATTTTTATAACAGCATCATGCAACAATGAAAAAAAAAAATATATATATATATATATATATATATACTTAAAATGCCATGAAAGACAAGCATTCGCTAAATAGTGATGCATAACTAGAGTATTAATCCATATCTGATTCTACTATTCATTTCATAAAAGTTGGCATTGCTGCATAATACATAAAATTATACTTGCAGCTGACACGGTAACATCTATATTTATATCAGCCACCAATTTATTAAGATCTTAACATTAGTGCCAACACCTCATTTAAGATGTAAGAAGCATCTATTATTAAAAGTTAAATGCTAATCCTGCTATTCATTTGTAAAAGTTACTATCGCTGCATCATCCATAATATTATATGCGCAGCCAGTACGATAGCATCCATAATAACATCAGCCTCCTACTTGTTAGGATCATGGCATTACTGCCAACACTTCATCTGAAATATTACATAAATATATTAACGCACACGTCTTGTTTAAACCCAGAATTATATAGGCTACATTTACAAACTCATAGCACACCTCCTACATGAAAAAAAAAAAAAAAAAAAAATATATATATATATATATATATATATATATATATACTAAATCTTATAACTGATGAAACCTAATCAATAATATACTAACATATATTACAATGGTCATAAGAATGAAACATTTGTTCGGCTTATAGGAAAGCCTTAACAGAAATACAAACCAGACTTCGGAGATGAAGAGAAGGAGACAATGAATGTACTTAAACAATGACGACTATATTAATATTACATGGGTGTTCCCAGTTACACATAGGTAAGGCCTCAAGATCAACATACGTCTAGTAAGTTTCCCCAGGCAGGACATCTCCATCTAATATTACCCAACTTATACCCAACTTATAGTGACTACAATGCCTACTAATAGATGTAAAATTAAATAATGCGTCAGCAATATGGTAGGAAATTTAACTGTAGAATTATGTAATCTAAAAGATTTTAGCACTAAATTCTAAATATTAGTCTGATTAATTACACTATTATACTATTTATAGATATCACTTCATTCAAGCCTAGAGTGTATTGCAATGATTAATAATTGCCAGTGTAACTCTCTAGCTTGTAATTATGTCCCCCATTTTCCATGTGTAATAAGTATTGGAAGTTTTTCCAAGATGAGAAATATAAACTTTTTTTAAATTAATATGCAGATCTGAATGTTTAATTAAGCTGTACTTAAATCAACTCTATTTGTTGCATAGATATGCTGGTATGTTATCTTTCTCATTGGCTTCTCCACTCTTCCAACATAAAATGCTACATGTGAGAGACATAAGGCAATGTATACAACCCTATTAGTGTTATGGTCAAAAACTCCGTAGGGTGAGATTACTTTTGGGTAATTCTCAAAAGTTATGTTTACTCCATCCAGCACATATCTGCACTGCGAACAAGCTGTACATTTTTTCATTTTACCTGCATTCATAAGTCCCACAAAGCTTGAATCTCTATTTCATCAAAATATAACTTTAATTTTTTTACATTTTTAAAAATAACTTGAGATGCTTCTTACAATTCTTTCAGTGTATAAATAGTTATTCAAGTTTTTAACTGTTTAACTGTGATAACATAGGGCCATTCATTTTGTATAGCACAAATTAGGCCATTTTTTAACTTATATATTTTAATATATAAATGTTCTTAGATTTTTTTAAAACTACATTTATGTAACACAGTTGTCGTTCAGTGATTCGTACAAAAACAATCACATGATTTTTAAATGCTAATCATAAATAGAGTTACTTGTTTTTGTTTAATATATTCTAATGAAGTTCCATGGCTATTGTTGTAAGAAAATGCTAAATAAAACTTGGGTTGCTAAACTTGTCAATGTTCTTGGTTGTTTTTATTAGATATGTTTTTTTATTAATTTAGGGTGGATTTGTGTTGCTTTTTTGGTTATATTTCTTCTAGCAACTACCTTCAGTTATGGAACATTCTTATAGTTTAGTTTTATTTTTAATATTCACAAAAAAAAAAATATATATATATATATATATATATATATATATATATATATATATATATATATATATATATATATATATATATATATATAGATATATACATACACGTAATGCTTACCATAGAATGCTGGCCAACTCACCGGTACCTCTTCAACACACTCAGTCAGCTGGCTGGTCCTTCACTTCTGTAGGTCATCATACTATTGACAGCCTTGTTGTCCAGCATTGGTGATCCCTGTAAGAGATGACAGATGCTTATCCAGCTTATGCCAGATCTTGATTTTGTTTTCCACTCACTACCCCAAATTTTGGCCTGGATCTTATCCAGGTAGAACTCATTCAGAAGACAGGCCATGATCTTGGTCTCCTTATGTTAACAGCTTGGAAACTGGCCTCATGCCTTTTAAGGTACTGTCATTATTCAAAGTGCCAGAACAAGAAAGAAGAAAGTATGACCAGGGCTCTGATTCACAGGTTTAGAACCACTCTCTCTTATTTGTGGCATCACCTTAATCAAACCCATTTAACCAGCAGGGCATTAGACAAGACTCTATTATTATTGGCAAGTTTGGTTTTACCAAAACATTTTCTCACCTACATGTTTTTTAAAGGAATAAATTCACATATTTTTTACAGTGAGTAAATGTCAGCAAATGCAATAATCATTTTTATATTACTTAAAATTGCTACAGCTGCTGTGTACTGTCCTAGCTACCTTTCTGGAGTATTACACCTGAATGTCATATAAAAATGCATCATGAAAAGTATAGCAGCAGTATTATTTTTATTTTTTTATTTTATTTTATTTATTTATTTTTTTAACAGTAAGGGAGCCAAGATGCTTTTACAGAAGTAAATATTCAAGTGTGAGTCAGTACCAACCCTTAGTGAATTGGGAGTACTTTGAGTTAATAATGTTTGCCAGATAATTCCAAATGGTCTGGGATTATATTTCCTGGTTGTGCAAACTCACATGAATATGACTCCATTTTGTCTTTTCTAAACATAGTCTGCAATAAGCATGACTGAGGCTATCCATGTATTCTTGATGCATGCTGTGGATAGCAAAAAACTGCTGCAGACTCCACAGCTTTCCACAATGCATTCTTGTGAACCTAAAGCCATGTTCATGTGTAGCTGAGACCTAATTACATGCATAAGTGACTGTATGCATTCACATACTACTGCAATTCATAAGAGATAAATGTAAAAGAGCCTACTTTGCATGCAAAATGTGTAAATATCCCTAAACTTACATGAATAAGTTTAACACAGCCATATTAACTTGTGATTACTCAAGTTGGGTGGCAAATGACTTCAGAAACCACAAACTTTATAAATTAAGAAAGAGTAACAGAAATAGTGTTAATTAATCTAAAACATTTGAAAATGATGTAAACTTAGTGAGTTCACTTCAAGAAATGTTTTGTTTTAATCCTATGATGGGCATAGCATAATGGCTTTAGTGAAAACTGTAAAGTTGTCATTTGTAAATGGAAAATCATTACAGCAGCAGCAGTAGTGGAAATGATTAGTGATCACTGAGAAAATCATTTATTTTGATGTCCCTTAGTGATTCTGTGTACATGATTGAAATGCAGTGATGTAATTGTGAAGTACTGATGAGATTTACTTGAAGATTTCAGAGTGTGACTGGTGAATGAAAAATTATAGGACTACAATTAAGTGGTAGGGGCTGTTTGAAAGATTAATGTGTTTAAGAAATTATTGTTTTTCTGTTGTGAATGCATTTATAATAGTGCAAACATTAATTTAAGCCAACTTCACTTGATTTGACTGAGATGCTGCATGTATATGTTATTATGGGGTTTGTGCCACCTACCTTTTTTATGAAGATGGCAGTCATGCTTTTACTGTTGTGTTGCTTGACCGATGATTACTTCAAAAGGTTTTTGTGTATGGCTGCAGCATCTTTTTATGTGTAGTAAAGCAGTAATGATACAGAACTAGTGATCAAGCCAGAAAAAAGGCAGCATCAAGCATGAGGAAAATTGCATTCTCATAGCAGCCATTAGGACATATGTCGAATATATGTTTGCTAAAGGGGGGGGGGGGTTCAAACAAGCTGAGAGGGGAAAAGCCTGGAATAAAGTTGTAATGGACATTAATACAGTTGGTGAAATAAACCATACAGTAACACAATATAAAAACAGGGAAAATAATATGGATATGCGAGAGCCAAGACGAGACATAATGTAGTTGCTTATACTAGTACTGGTGGGGGGGGGGCTCTAGCACTTACCCCTTTAACACCAGGTGAAGAATAACTTATCTACATTCATGGGGATGACTATGACAAGGAAGATTTATGGCACTAGAATAATCAGAGGAGGTGCGAACATTGGCTATTACCAATCTCTGCAGCAGCAACACACAACTGCTCAGGAAGGTTGGTTTAACAATAGTAGCTTATATTTATATAGAAAATTGAATACTGACATGGAATGAATTCATTAAACACATAACAATTAGTATAAACAGGTGAACCTTTCACATCAACATAGAATAACAACGAAAGCAGTGTGCATGGTAAGTGTCCCCAGCACCTCCTTACTAAGCAGACAGAAGTGTGTGCCATTTCTTTGTTGAAAATGTTTTCAAATAATTTTTACAGGGCCAACAGCAGAAATAAATAGTTCCACTATTCTGATACCGTTGGAGGACATCAGCAGCAGAATGGATGTTAGGTTTATGAGGCAGCCCGAGGAAAGTGGCACTGAGTCCCCAAGTTTAATGACTGGATCTCACACCCTACAACATGTTAGCAAATCCACAGGAAGTGACAGTGCATCACAGTCACACACATGCATGTACATGAAGAAAACCTCTGCACCTCTACACCAGTGTCTCCAAACTCAGATGAATACTTTCAGGATTATGGCAGACATTCAGAGATAACAGTGTCTCCAGTGACACCTTTACAAAGAGGCACCAGGAATGGGAATTTTCAGAGCTACTTCAGGAAACACATAATGTGCCATGATACTGTTAGGGCTTGGAACACTGCCATAGAGAGTCAGTTGGAAATAATCAAAGTCCTCCAGGATATATGTGAGGATTTTCTGGACTACATGGAAATGCTACAGAGTATGAATAATGCCATGATCATACTGGTGTGAATAATGCTATGATTATACTGATGTGAACATTGCTATGATTATACTGGTGTGAATAATGCCATGATCATTCTGGTGTGAATAATGCTATGATTATACTGGTGTGAATAATGTTATGATTACACTGGTGTGAATAATGCTATGATTATACTGGTGTGAATAATGCCATGATCACACTAGTGTGTAGAATAGTGCCACATCAGGCATCCATGTCCACATCCATTTGTACACTAGTTAGAACTTGCCAGACTCAAGTAAGAGTCAGTCCTGGATGGGGAAGAGGACAGGGTACTGTCTGTACATGTGGGGGCAGATCACATGAGACTACAAGTGCTCCTCCAAAAAGTACAGTATTTGGTCAGGTGGAACAAGCACAACAGGTTTCTTGCAGGCCATATCAGCTTTTGTCTACACCTCTCAGAACCTCTAATTCAGAGTCCCAGACCTAGTACTTCAGCTCTGTCAGATCAGTGCCTGTAGGATCACCTGCATCAGGTATGTCTTGATTTCACACCAACCCAACATCCAGCTCTTATGCCAGCATCTCTTCAAAATTACCTGCACTATCACCAAGCCTGTCTTTAGAAGTTGTGTCACACATTTGACCTTAACTTACTGTGATTCAAGTGAGACATTTCTGTACTTACAATTTGACTTTCACACAGATGACAATGTTTAATGCAAAGGGAATAAGTTGTTAAATAAATTTTTAAAAAAAGTACTGTAGGGTGGACTTAGGACAATTTTAACTGTATATGTATTTCATTCCTGTAACAATATTGCTTAAAACCTCATGCGGCTGTGAAAAGAAAGCTGTATGTCATAAGATAAGATTGAAGTAATTAATATCATTAATGTGGTATGTACTGACAGTGTTACATATAAAAGTTACCTACAACTAAAAAGTAGTAATACTAGTGTATATCATTATATAGTGTTAAAAAATTACAGATTAAAATGAGTGTCCTGCCATGTAACCAAACACTGTTACCACTTCACCCTCACCACTGCACAAATCATATTTTTTGTCTCTGAGGCCACGAAATTATTATGTATGACAAAATAAAATAAAATAATCTGGTGTGCAGTATCTCAACAGACAACATAGTTCAAACTGAGAAAATATTGAATAATGTAAACAAAATATGATATGTTTTTATTCAGTTACAAGTTATGAACTCATGTTACATACTGAATTAACACTTTTTACTAATAGTACCATTTATTCAGTACATGCATAGTTAGGTACACCACCTCAGCAGAATGTATTGTGCAAAACAGTTAAATATGTGATTAGTAATTATATGGTACCTTATGATATCACTGAACAGGAGTCAGTGAGCACTCAGGCATGATTTTCACAAGCAATAATATGATTACCTGATCAGATGAATAGTGACATATGACCATGCGCCACACAGCATAGCCCACAGATGGCATTCCATGCATCTATTATACTTTATGTGTTTTTCACAAGAAAGGAAACATTAACCTGAATGTCATGGTCCATAGTTCTGGACTAGACACAACCTCTTCACCTGTGCAGCCATATGCCAAGCAGCAGCCTGCCTCATGGGGTCTCTTATTACTTTTACTAGCCATAGTAGGACTGTAACTGGGAGTGCCACAAGAACATGATCATGCTTTGCAGAATGCAACATGCAGTAAACATCTTGCATGCAGTAGTCAGATCATACCAAAGGACACCACCAGACTTATCCAGGCACCTGAATCGACTCTCAGAAGACCTTCTCAATGACAACATCGGTCTAGGAGAGGGCTGTATTAAAGTTCTCTTTTGCAGCTCCATTTAGATTTCTCAGTGGTGTCATGAGCCACAGCTCCAGTGGATATGCAGCATCACTGAAAGAAAAAATAAATAAATAAAAAGAGAAAGTAACAGTGACAGAAAAGTGGGACAGACAATGAAAAAGTGGTGTAGTATTCAGCAATACATTTTACTATGAATAACTACTTAAATAAACTAACTTGCCAACAAGATAACTACTGGGCATCCTACCATACAGGAAGAGGCAGTAGAGTGAGCTTGCATGTAGGTATGGGAATCATGTGTACTACCAGGATGCTGGGCAGAGACATCGGTAATGCATGCCCATGCATCACACACTACCTGACAATTTATGGAATGAGATTTTATATTGCAGTACTGTTCACCCCTGTGGACCAGATGAGGCCCTAATTGCAACATGTGTGCAGTTAGTTGCTCTGGGTATTCAGAAAAACATGCCACTCCATAAAAGACAAGCATAGTCCAGGCTCAGTCCTGAAGTCACACTGGGGAAACAGATACACTGATCCACATGTGCCCAAGTCTACATCCAGGAACTGATACAATATCATCAAGGCAGAATGTTTGAGGTGACCAATATGTTCTGAGTTTGTGTCTGGAAGGTCCCTGTGCAAGTATAGTGTTCCTTTTGTTTTTGATTCATTATTTTTTGATCATGTTGAGTATTTATTTGACATTGGGGTTTGTTTTTAGTTGAAGTATATTACAAGCAATTTTGGCTCAGACAAGTCAAGCAGCTCACACCAGGAAATAATTATTCTAGTTACTGCAACAGTGGAATTGGTTTATAAGTTTTGGAGTGCGGGGTTTGCCCGCCAAATGGGGGAGTGCATGTGAGCTCACCCTCTTCAAAAATACTTAAATATTTCTCCCTTCTGTGTCTTGGGCATTATTTTTTATGTATTGGATCACTGACTTTGTTGAAGTCAGTGATTAGAACCATGAGAATAAGATAAGTGTGTGTGTGTGTGTGTGTGTGTGTGTGTGTGTGTGTGTGTGTGTGTGTGTGTGTGTGTGTGTGTGCATACCCTGTATACCGGTATCATATCCAGGATTAGTTTTCAGTATTATGCCCGCTGAGTGCCTAAGTAGGCTAAACCATCCCCCTCCCATGATGAAATGGATAAAATGCAGAGCAAAGAAAGAACTAATAAAATGGATACATTCTATTCTTTTCTGATCTCATGCATGTTAATAATTGACTTTGGTAAATGTTTGCTATCATTGCATTATTCTTATTTCAAGCTTTTCTCCTCAGGCTTCCACTGAAAATAAGTTAATCATGCTAAACTATCCATGTTAACAAATCCAATAAATAAATATATTGACTTAATTGCTAGATAAATGAATAATTAAAATACAGGGAAGAAAACCATATAGATGGAGATGTTGAAATGTGAAAACAGTTCTTGTCTGGAATAGAAAATATTGAGTATTTTCAAACGGGATTAGTTTCATGTTTATTTATATAAATCTTTAAATCTTTCTGCTCTCTTGACTTTAACTATATCATTCCACAGATGGAGCTGTTTTTATTTTTAATGTCTTCTTTCTAAATATTCTAGAGAAGCCTCACCCTTAAATAAGACTGAATAACATCTGTAAAATACAGTTCTTATTTCACATGCCATAAGTTCAGAAACCTGTGTGATACAACATTTACTTTATATTGTTTTTGTTAAATTTGTACATATGAAACTAAAATGAAAAATTCTTAGTGCTTCGCTTAAAAACACAACATATGTTATTTGTGCAGGAAGCAATACAATTTTATCAAATTAAACTACTTCACAACTACATTCATTTAGGTTTTAATGTTATCAGCTGATCAAGCTGGAAACAGGAAGCAAATGTACATTTATAAATATTTTTTTCTCTTTGCCTTTCAAAGCAGTCTAAGAATGTGCCTTGTAGTTTTTCAGTTGCCTTCCAAGCCCTTTGACAGCAAGATTATTCTCTGTTACAGTGATTTATGTAAAATGTTTATAAAACTGAACTTCTTTCATACACATTACGTTGGTTTAAGAAGGCGTACAACTGAAAACATCTGGACTGCATTACCAAGAGGAAATCCAAAGCATGTGACTTCTGGGCAGTGAAACAGCATAACCTATGAATTACTATATATGTCATTTATATTTTATGAACTTATGCCACCTCAGCAAAATTTGGGCCTGTGCTGTTAGAATGGTAATTTACATGTTTTCCAAATTTATGCACTGGGCATGTTGCAACTGTTTTAACAGTTCCCCTTATCATTAATAATAAATTTTTTTGGTCTAGCTTCCAGCTTAAAATATGAAAAATGAGGTAACGCTAGATTAGTAGAAAGATAATTTTAGAATGAAAGTTAATAATTATTCCCTACATGTATTGTTAAATTGCAAAAGTCAGCTGTAATACAAGCTCAGAAAGAACTATCAAAAGAAGCATCTAACGAGACAATAAACAATTTTTAAATGTATAGCTACTGTAAGATGACTTGTGATATATTCAATTCTACTTACAGAGTATCATCAATGTAACATTATAACTGTTAAATATGCTCCTCTACTCCTGAAATAATTTTCAATAGATTATTTTACTGAAGGAAACTGCACTGGAGACGATTATGTGAACCAATAACCAATGGAGCAAATGGTTTGCAAATATCATATCAGCAGGCAAGGGAAACTATTGCAGCATAAAAGAGAAGAGTCAGTTTTTAAAATGTTTAAATCTTGATATGGCTTAGGCAATGTCTACAATTTTCTTTGTCAAAGTGTTCACTATAAAATGAAAATACATTTTTTTATGTTTTTGCCTTGTAAACGCTCATGCCTTCTGTCAGTCATTTCTTTACAAAGATGACAGCATTGCAGCTAAATGCCTAAACCAGGTTATAGCAAAAATTAAAACAAAAGTGAGTAGAAACATGCAATCTTATAATATACACAGTTTTGGACCTTGCCGGTACAGTAATTTCCTGTTAAAATTACTTTTTTTAGTGTAAAACCTAGACTTGCCTCCCTTTTTAATAAGATGCTTTACCTGTCAGCAATATGTCAACATCATAGAAATGCCAGTGATATTAATGTTTGAGATTATCAGGTTCACTTGGCAGTGATGAGATCAGTTATATGGTTATCACCTTTTGCCTAAAAAGCACCTTTTCTGTAATACAGAGTATTATAAACAGATAGTACTGCGGTGGTGGTGCTGCGGTAGCGTTGTCGCCTCACAGTTAGACGTTGCCCGCTCAATTCTCAGTTAGAGCATCTTCTGTGTGGTGACATGCGTGAATGGGCGTTCCTTCATTGAATGTTGTGCGTTAGGCCCGGCAAGCCAGCATGTAAAACTCGACTGCCAATCATTAGCGGACCGGAGTTCCGCTGTGGCGACCCCTAACCGGGAAAAGCCGAAAGACACAGACAGAGTATTATACACAGATGCATGGTATCCAGGCCATCTCATACAATATCATGCAATGTTCAGAATCTAAGCTTCCTAACACTCTCCATGATTTCCCAGCACTGTATTCAGTGAATAATTATTCTTTTAAATATCACTGTTCTCTATTACTTTATTGACATATTGTATAAGCCACTGTCCTGAATTGTGTGGTGTTATACCTTTATAAATTCATGGGTATTCCAAGGCCACTGAGTCTTGTGAATATTACACCTTGTGAGTATCCTTCTTCAGGTAATGCATCCTTTCCCCAAGAGGGCCATCCCAATCAATCCTGGACTAATTTTGTGATACCCAACCAGTCATCTAGGTTATATTTAATGGAAAATAATGAGACTTAATGCTGAATATGCAGGGGAGGTTTATTCTAGAGGTTTATGATGCTCTGTGTTATTAATCTGGGTTTTATTTATATGTTGGTGAAGATTTACATGCCTGGTTCTTGTACTGATGTAGCTACTAGACATGTAGAAATACATGAGGTCCAGGACAGATGGCTGTCGAATGGTGTGGTAAGCCAGAGAAAGATATCCCGTCAGAAGTCTGTAAGACATTGATAAATGGATAGTGCATCCAGTCTCTCTTGATAGCTCATGGACTTTAGGCCTGTAATCCTTTAGGTTAGGAACCTTCTGAGATTTCTGATAGTTTGATATGTTTGGTAAGATGCATCCCAAAGGGGGTACTGTACTCAATAAACTGCATCATTATCTCTGACTATAAGGGAGTGATTGCCTCTTTAGAACTTGATGATGTTTCTTTGGCAATTATCTGTGCTAAGCAAAAAGGATTTCCTGACAGCTGTTGTGACATGATGGCAAAAAGAGAAGGAGTTATCAACCCACATTCCTTGGTCACTGACAACACTTTTATTTTGTATTGATGTAATGACTATATAGTATGATGAGGAGAAGAGGTGTCTACTGAAAGTGATGATACTAGACTTTTTAGCATTTTGAATGAACTCATTTTTAGTGCAGAAGGGGTATACATAGAAGAGTTCATTCTGGAGGATTTTGGTATAAGTGGTAAATTATTGTTATTTACAGGTTTTCCTTGTAAGCCAGGTAATGTCTGTAAAAAGTCATTGAACCAGTACACTCACCTGATAATGCATAAATTAATGCATAAATAAAAATAAGATATAGATCTATTAATGTTGAAAACTAATCATCCAACCTTAATAACCACAGAGTATAAAAAGATGATTATGTAAAATCCAGCAAAATAAGTGATGTATGTCATAGAGGTGGTTGGCTGCCAGAAATTGTCTGTTGATCTACTTTTGAACAGTCTTTTGTAGCTGTGCATTGTGTATGATTTGAAAAGATACTCTGACATTTGCTGGTTGTCTTTTATGTCATTGTCATGGTTACAGATAATTACTGTTCATGCACAGGAGTTTGCTTCTGGGCATTCTATTCCCCATTTTGTCTTCCTGGAACATTGCAAGCATTTGCCCCGCCCCCTCAATGGGGCACCTACAGGCCATTACTCAGAAATCTTACTCAGCGGTAGAACAGTAAATAGAAAGTGATCATCTTACAATTAATGCTAAAAAAATAATAAACTAATGTTTTCTTCCCAAAAAACAGTTCCAAAACTCAAACAGTTTTACTATTTCCTTTGCACAAAACATTAACATGACCAGATTTGCAATAGAGAGCTACCTGGTGTAACAAATGATAATAAGCTCAAGTTTGATATTTATATAAACAATGACATAAAGAAAACTCACCAATTGCTTGAAGTTCTATACAGAGCCAAATAATTTCTCGCTGGACTAGGTTGTAAATGTACTGCACATGTATATTTCTTACAAGCACTTCTATATGCTTCCCTGTCCTGACTAGCCTAAAAATAGCCGCTAAGAGAACTTGAACTATGCTATAATAAAACTAGAAACTTTGCTGCTAACTTGTCAACTTGCCTAACAGATTCAGTCACTGCATGACTCTCTCAAAGATAAACCGGATGGAATTCCCAAACTTTTGTAAATTCTATCAGCTAAAAACTGCTCATTCCAAATTTCACCACCTAGATTAGTTCACTTCTCTAAATACCCCAGTAGTAGGCAATAGGCAAGTAAAACACTTTGCATTCTTCTGTCTGCCCTACCACACTTCTAGCATATACACACTGATGTCACATTAGCTGCACCCTTACAGAAATTCATTAAAATAACATACATCAGTAACTGCAACAAGTATAAAGCAACTGTGCACTCTATTAATCGTAATATGAAACTAAAGTCTGTCATAACAGTCATTAGTATAACAAGCCACTGTTGTTGTCAGTATGCGGGTATCAGGTCAATCTGTTCAATGGATAAAATAAATATGATTCAGAAACCTTCTGCTCTTGTAGTTATGTAAATTCCAATGTGCATTAGTAGGTTTTGTATGCAAATCTGGCAGCTGCTGGTGCTGGGCACTGACTCATACCTCTAACTGCCGCCAAAAGGCAGGATACCAGTGAATTTACAATCCTCCAAATTGTCTGTGAGTATATATAATATGACACATGTATTTGTGTGCAAGTGTGCCTGTGTGTGTGTGGGAGGTCCGCTTATAGACTGGCACTATACCCATGATTTGTCTACCTTGCACCTACTGCTTGCTTTGAGGGGCTCCTGCTCCCCCACAGTACTGAACTGGTTAAATTAAATATCAGAGATTGACGGAATAAAACAGTAAAGTAATGTTTCTGGAATCTTCTTCTTCTTCTTTCGGCTTTTCCCGGTTAGGGGTCGCCACAGCAGATCACCTGTCCGCTCATGACTGGCAGTGGAGTTTTACAGTGTCGAGTTGCCAGCCCGGCACCCAACCTTCCACAGAAGGCAAAAGTAATGTTTCTGGAATGTATAACATAAATTGTAAAGCAGTAGTGTTGTACTCATTATATATGTAGAAGCTGTAGCAGTATTGTTCTTTAAGAGTACAGCAATGTGTGCTTAAAATACCACATTAAAAATATTGTAAAACGTTTCACAGTGGAATGTGATGCACTGTTAAATGTCTTATTTTATTAAGCAGCACATATAATACCACATATATATAGTGAAACAGCTCTGACCAACACTGAAACATGTGATGGCAAACATTTGGTTGATAAGATATGTATACCAGCATCAAGGGTGTGGTATCTTAGGGAGTTAAATTTATTCTGTGGTATGGTTATCTCAGACAATATAATTTAGTAGGATGGGTGTGGAGGAGGCCCCTGCTGTTTACAGCATTCCTCTTTGATAACAGCATCACAGTGTTTAATGCAACTTCAAAACAATACAAAATAACATATTTTTTTTAATTTAAAACATAATAAATTGGTACTTTCTAAATTCTGCAGGACCATACCTCTCAACCTCTTAGCCCAAGAAATCTGGTCAAAGACCAGCATAATGGGAGAACAAAGGCCCAAACAGGGACAGAATTTAAAATATTGCTCTTATATACTTAGAAAGATGATAGAATAACAGAATTTGTGATAGCATGCATTTTATGAAGAATATGAAGTCTGAAACTCATATATATATATATATATATATATATATATATATATATATATATATATATATATATATATATATGTGTCATTATTTAGTGACTTCAGACCTCTGTAATTTACCAGAAAACCACATATTTTATGAGAAAGAGACCAAAACTATGAGGCTGAATCTGGACAGTTGAGAGGTATGTTACACACACACACACACACACACACACACACACACACACACACACACACACACATCTACCTTTTCTTTGTTCTCACAGTCACACAGTCATACACACACCTACTTTCTGACACAGTAACACACACACACACACACACACACACACACACACACAAAATCTCTCTCATACAGAAAAACGAACCGTGAGTTTAACGCACTTAGTCTTACACTCATACACTCACTCACACTTACCTCGGCATGGCTAATTTAAATTCTGCAGTAAGTGCAGACTGAGATTATATCCATAGCATGCATTAGTAGTTGCGCTAGAGTTGACATTGCTGCCTTTCAATCCTAAAGCAGAAATTAAATGCTGGATTTCATGGTGGCTGCTTTTACTTTTTATTCATGTTGCGACTTAAGATAACTAGTATTTATAAACTTTAATTATGGCACATACTCTTGTAGAGGACATTTAAAATATTTTCCCATTCTACTCATGGACTTACTAACTTGCAGCTGCTTTATTATGATCGGGAGAGAATGAGTGGCTCTGTTAGTTTGTAAAACCTGTACAAGCTGCACTTATGTTATTTTAATGCAACACCATGCTTGTGCAAAATTCTATGGTTATGAAAGGTCAAGTCCAGCTAATTATTAGCATTATTAGTTGACTCCAGTGTATTACTCTTTCTCGAAAATGGTTTCATTCTTGATATCCTTCAGAAAATGCACACTAATGCAAAATGTGGCATTCTAAAACTGTTTAAGTTTATAAGTGCCCTATTGAAAATTTGTTCCTGATTTCGGGCCATTGCCCCTTCCACACATTATGTTTGGCTAATGGCTATGTTTAATATTTTTTGTGCTGAGATGCTGAGCAGTATATGAGTTCTGCGGGCTACGAGCTCTTAAACTGCATTTCTTTACATTGGGGGAACATTTGAAACACAAACTCTCTAACATGACATCCACCTTACAAACAGCAGGATAATATGTGATTGTACCTACCAATTATTCCTGATTTTGCCTTTGTTTTTTGCCCTGCCTCTGGCAAATGCTTGATTTTCTGTTAAATTGTTGAGGATTTCAACAACTCAGTATATCTTAGTGTTCAAAATGCATACTGACCCAAAATCTGTAAGTGAATTAGAATAATAGATGCCTGAATCTGAATCTTTATACCCCTCCTCTGGCATTATCTACATGTGAGTCATGAAATTAATGACATCTGCAATTGTTCCTGTAGCCAGTAAGGAGAAGCAAATGGTCCTCCTTAAAGGAGAAGATGCATCACAGGGTGTTTTTTTTAATTGAAACCTCTTAAAAGTGGAATGGTTCTGGTGCCCTTATCTACATGCCAAAATCATGATTTAATGGGGTCAATCAGGAATTTGTGGTACCCAATTAATTTGAGCCCAAAACCGAGAAATGTTGAGCAATTTGGCACAATTGAGAGGTATGTTATGCATGGGCACTGGAACCATAGAGCAACGGGTGGAGGAGAGCCCCCCCCCCCACACACACACTTTTTGCAGACTCTGTCCCATTATTTTTTTTTCCACGCCTCCCAACTGCCACGATGACATCGGTTTGCGAGCGGAAAGGATTATTCAGAAGCTGCCGCAATTATGTCAGCACGTATGTCCGGTTTGTGAGCGGGAATGGCAAGAATTATTCAGAAGCTGTCAGCGCGTAATGTTTGTGAGCGGGATTATTCAGAAGTTGCTACAGGAATGGAAAGGGATTTATCAGAGTGGAGCTGTGGACTGTAATTGCAGAGTGGAGCAGGACAGATTTACTTTCAGAAGCTGACTACTGCCAGATCAGAGTGAGTAAGCTAGGTGTGTGTGTGTGTGTGTGTGTGTGTGTGTGTGTGTGTGTGTGTGTGTGTGTGTGTGTGTGTGTGTGTCTGTGTATGTTTGTGTCTGTGGATGTATAAAGTTATTTTGGGATATTTACATCTTTGAAAATGATGCAATGAGACAATATGACCAAAACAACATATTGTCATTATAGCTAATCATAAGCACACAAAGTTACCAGCAGCTGCTTATGAAGGTGGTCGTACATTATTAGTTTATATGATTTATTTAATTCTAAACAGCAACTATTCAGAAAAACAAAGCATTGTCCCAAAGTTACACCTGATGTACCTAATCAAACCAAGTAATAGATAATTTACTTGAACAAAGCCGAGGCAGTTCAGGACATTAATTGTGTTGGACTACATAAGCCTGTATCATTCTCTGTGCTTCAGAAACTTTAGTTGTTTATGAGGGTGCCGATGTAAGTGGTTTGTTTTGCTCTGAATAGCAGCAGTGCTACAAAATACATTACTACCCAGAATTTACATCTGTCTCACCTATTGTTTTAAAGTAGGTCATTGGTATTGAACCAATGGTTAGTTCTTCACTTCTTTAAGGTTTTAAATTATTCTTTGGCATAACTGGTAATTAGGACTCAGCATGCAGTATGTGATGTACAAACAGGTTGATTGAGACTTTTGGGACTGATATGACCAGTAAGAGTGGCAGAAGCTGGGAGCAGATGGACAATGGCTTAGGATGTGCTCAGTTATAAAACGTAATGGTTTCCAAACTGTCATCAAGTCTATCTGCCTTTCAACACATTGGACAGAACAGCTGTCATAATAATACTATCTGTGACCATAAACATCATATTGATCAGCTTCTGAACCAGCTACTGATGGAGCTTGCTGAGAGGAATGAGACTGATAAGCTGACACCAGCTAATCCATCATGTAGGGGAGGGGATAACTTCTGTCCCACTGAAGAGGTGACACATTACGGTAAATAGATCAACACTGCACGCATAGAGGTGAAATGTAAGGACCACTAAACTAAACTGTGTGTGTGCAAACATGCCCCCAACAGGATACATCTGGTGGCTAGAGGATCCTCAGACTCAAACCCTGTACCATGGGTACAGGAAAAAAGAGCCTGAAGTCTCTAGCCACCATCACTTGTGAATTTATGCTTTTATTCTGTTCCTCTGGTTTGCAGGAGTGGTAAAACAAAACCTTTTATTCTAGCAATTTTCCAAGGTTATAAAATCAGTATTTGAAATGTGTCCCTATTTTGGGGCTGTATTCCTCCATTATTGGTTTTGTTCTGTATTTTTGTGCTAAGAGGTTGAGAGCTATGGTGAGAAGTGAGAACTAAATTCACTAAATGATATGATAGCCATTTAAGTTTGTCTTCCTGTCTGTAAAGAAACTGTTGATTTAGCTTAGTGGTATGTTGCTTTGACTGTAGTGCACATAGTTCTGGGTTCAAGACTTGGCAGGAAAATGCAGGGTAGTAACCCAACATCTTATGCAACTTTCCAAAATTATACACGCAATGTTTAAAACGTGTCTCTGGTTTTTGGCCTTTTTTGACCCCCCCAATTGAAAATAAGTTCAAGAAGCTGTGCAACATGCCTATGGCTTACACTCTGCTGTGATTTTGTATTTATATATTGTGTGTAGAATTAGACTGTTATCATGGAAATGTTCTGAATAGGCCAGTTTTGTCATTATTGGTGCATGGCATTTTGCTTCTTCTACTGGAAAAATGTTCAAACAATAAATTTAAAATGCAGTTGTGTGTGGAAGTAGACCTTTATGATGGAAATGTTCTGACTAGGGCAGTTTTGTCATTATTGGTTAATGCATTTTTGCTTCATTGCCTACTGGAAAAATGTTTAAACAATAAATTTAAAATGTGCTCTAACTTAAGTCTAACAAGTGTGCTGTATTATACAAGGAATATAATTTAATACAGTCAGGAAGGTGAATCAAGGAATGCATACATGTATACATGGCCCTAAAAATGTGTTTGAAAATAGCCCAGAGGAAAGTGTGAAAGGCTCAAAATTATGGGCAAATTTTAAGCTTTATTCTTGTTACCAAAGCAATGGATGAAGGTAAAACAGTTCACAACACATTACCTTGACCTGGCTACGCCTTTTGACACAATCCCCTAA
The DNA here is from genome assembly GCF_019279795.1 of Protopterus annectens. Taxonomy (NCBI): domain Eukaryota; kingdom Metazoa; phylum Chordata; order Ceratodontiformes; family Protopteridae; genus Protopterus; species Protopterus annectens. The sequence continues at coordinate 810,026,636 of NC_056744.1, forward strand.
TCAGGTGTAGTACAAAAGATGAATAATGTAGGTGCAAACACTTACATCACCAGCTGCATTGCCAACTTGGCTCACATGATTCAGGAGGTCAAAACAGGGGAAGTGACCAGTCACCACTGAAGTCCCCCAGGGTTTGGTGCTGAGACTTTTTTCTGTTTGGCATATACATCTCAAAAGTAAAATGAAATACCAAAGAGTTTTTGGCCAGCTAAGTTTGAGATGATTGCAAGCTAGGAGAAGCTATTGAATCCCCAAATGACTTAACCATCATGCAGGAAGGTTTGTCCCAAATAATAACTGGTGTCAAAATCATGACAATGCCCTCTGAGAACTGATCCAATTGTTTGGCATTTGGAAACTTGAGTGTACAGTGACCTAACTTTTGACCAACATGTGCCCAGAGTCATAAGAAAGCCTTTCTATATTGCATAGCTTATAAACAAATTGATTGTGACTAGCTCTTGAGATGTTGTTGTCCCCCTTTACAAAGCTCTCATTATGTCAATTATTTTGTATAATGCCCACTTTGGCAAGTATCTGTCCAGCCCCATGCAACAATTGGAATACCTCCAGAGATACTTTACTAAAAGGATACAAGTCCTAAACAATAGGTCTTGCATGGACCACCTCAAAGATTTATTACTATACTCAGTATCCTAAAGATTGCTTACAGGTGACATGTCTGGCATACAAAGCATCCTCCGACATAATACAGATGGACCTACTGAACATCAGCAAGTCAAATGGCATTAGAAATACTCAGTCCAGGTATCTAAACTGAATGTTGTGGAGAGATGGATATATATCACAGAGGCTACTACTGTTCCGGAATAGACTATCCATAAAAATAAAGCAAAGCTCATCCATCCATATTCAAATGCAACTTGGATCTAAGGATGGGTAATAGAAAATGGACTCCAGGATTTCCCCTCATACCACTAATGGATAGAGACAGTTCCTAAATGTTACATCCCTTACATGGCCCCCCCAAATTATCTATGGTATGATCACAGTTGTTATCACTAGGGCTAATATACAATTATCAGCCATGGGGATAGCTAAGACCAATCAGAAAATGTTAATTCAAGCACCAGAAGGGAAATGGCTAAGCTTAAAATGTCCTCCAAGTGAACCTATGTTGTGGTAGCAAATAGTTATAAAAAAATGACCCTTTTTAGTTCACTAAGTGTCCCTGTCACCCTATGCCTCCCCAGTCTTTAACAGCTTCCAGCGCCTATGATGTTATGAATGCTACATGCTATGAGTTGTGCCAACATTGGGCCGGATTCACGAAGGCTTGCACGGAGTCTAAGAGTAGAGTAAGACTCCATGCAGCCAACATGTCCGCCGAGTGATCCAGGAAGAGCCGGTAGGGGCGTGTAACAGAGTTCCTTAAACTAGTCCTACACGGACAGGGCTTGGATATGCAAATTACCTCAATTGCAGGCAAAAGCTATGCAAATGAGGTAAATTTGCGATCCAGGAAACACGAACCTGTCCAAGTAGGAGTAGTGTTATTTGCAGAAATGTACTCAGTTGATAACTGAGTACGGTTCTGCAAATAGCAAAACGGAGCCGTGACAGCTGCAAAAAAAGCATGCATTTACAGGAGGAAGCATGCCAATGGCCAAAAATACAGCCATTGGCAATGGGAAGTGATGCAAAATAGAAATAAAATAACTTTTTTTCATCCTGATCTCCGGGGTTTAACCATAGCGCAGTGCCACGCAAACTCGCTGCGCCCTAAAAACCAGAAAATTAATAATTAAGATCCACAAATGTGGATTTTATCACTAAAATTAATTTACAATGCAAGTGAATGGCAGGCTGAAGACAACATGGCCACCGAGTAGAGGTTGCTAAGGGGGGAAGCTCAGTCTAAGAGATGTAACTAAGCATTAGTAAGCAATCCTATGCAAATGAAAGTTAGGATAGTGAATCGCAAGTTTACATAGGAACTGAGCACAGTCAGTGGAGTGTAGGAGTAGGCTAAGGGGAGTAACAGAGTAGAAGATAGGTGACATCACGAGGGGGTATGTATGAAAGGAGTGAAGCTCATTGGAGCAAAGTGTCATGTGTCAGTCAACAATTACATATTATTGAAAGAGGTGTGTCAACAGGTAGGCCAGGTAAAGTCAAGAAATGGAAGGTGTATGCCGTGGATAACACCAAAGTTTATTGCTGAGCATGCATGCACACGTGTACGCGCCAGTAAACCCAAGTAAGACAGTGTGCATGCGTGTTAGCATGTGTGCGCACATGTAAGCTTGAGTAAGTATATGTAAGGCTGTGTAAACAGTTGTAAGCGCGTTTGCGCCGGTGTGCGCGTGTTTTAACAAGAATAAGCAGGTTTTAGTCTGTGTAAGCATGTGTGCCCACATGTTAGCTGCTGTGTGCGTGTTTGCGCTTGTGTGTGCAGCACTCCCCCCTCAGGAAACAGAAAGGAAAAAGGAAGCACACCAAATAGTAGGGAAGTTAACAAGGAGTACTAGCAGAGCTAGCAGGTGAAAACAATCAGAATCAGGCAATTACCCAGGCAGAACACTAGCCCAGCCCAGCTCTTAAACACTGCAAATAACAGTCCATTATGTTTCTCTCAAGAGACACTGCAACACTGCAGCAAGCTAATAGCAGTGAAAACTGAAAAAGCTGTACTGAGGCAAAAAATGTTAGGGGCTGCCATTGCTGTTATAAGGCGACATATGCAACATGCTGAGGGTGGTGATGATGCAAATACTGCTGGACAACCCACAGTGAGGAGACGGAGAAGAGTGTACAGGCCCAGGGTAACCTACTAGGGGCTACATGAGCTGGAGATAGTGGAGCGCTATAGAGTGGACAGAGACCTCTTGCAACAAATTGTTGAGCTGTGCAGGCCATGCCTCACACACAGAACCAACAGAGGGGAACCCATCCCAGTGGAAAATAAGGTATGTGTTGGCCTAAGAATGTTAGCAACAGGTACCTTCCAGAGACCAGCTGGTGATATGATGGGAATATCACAGGCATCAGTATCCAGGGTACTGCACCAGCTCCTGGATGCCATGTCAGCACATGTCGGTGATCATGTATACTTCCCCGATTCCTGTGAGGTATTGGCCAGCAATATGTGTCTCTTCCAGCAAATAGCAAAATACGCTGAGGTAGTGGGTGCAATAGACTGCATGCACATATGCATCAAAGCATCAGCCAGTGAGTGGGGTAGGGTCTACTTCAACCGCAAGGGCTTCCACTCCATCAACTGCCAGGTCATGTGTGATGCCCAGGGCATAATACTGAATGTGTATGCTGGCTGCCCTGGAAGCTACCATGATTCCCATATCTGGCATCTGACGCAGCTGTAACAGACATTTGCCAATGGGGACATCCCACATGGACACCTAGTGGGGGATGCTGGTTATGCACTGGAGCCGTGGCTGATGACACCCATCAGAAACACACACACACCTGAACAGGAATGCCATAATGAGGCACACGCACAAACATGAAATGTAATTGAGCGTGTGTTTGAGCTGCTCAAGTCACGGTTCCAGTGCCTGGACACATCTAGTGGAGCCTTGCAATACTCACCAACTACATGTACCCAAATTGTCATGGAATGTGCTATGCTACATAATATGATCCTGCAAAAACAGCTGCAGCAGGACCAGCATAGGCCCGAGCCAAACAGACCCCCAACATTGCCAGAGCCATCACAGGCAGAGCATGGCTCGGAGGAGGAACAACCTGAGCCTATCAAAGTAGGCAGAAGGAGGCATGCCCAGTATGCTTTGGCCTTGGCAAAGAGGCAACGCATAGCACATACACTGGCTCAGTAGGAACTCTGGAAATGATAACTCTCTCTGACCTGCACATATAGTAAAAGGGATGCCTACGTTGACACTACCTGCTTTCAAACATGTTTAGGGAGTGTAGTATGTGCATCCGACATAGGCAGCCCTGCATCAACACCTGAGGCATGATTGCCATGTGTTAAGCAATATAAAGCAGTGCTAAACAGCATTTACCAACATGTAGTATATGTAAACCAAATCGCACACACCAACTAGTACAAATGTGGTCAATGTTGAGTAATATTGGCCAACGTCCAGCAATGATGGTTAATATTGAGCAATGTTGGACAAGCTGGATCTAAGTAGGACATAGATGAACAAAAGCCAACATGCTCATAGTTGCTCTACTGGCCCTTAAGCAGTCTGGTCTGCTCAGTATGAAAATATAAGCGGTCATGGTCCTCAAACCCAGGATACTGTGCACTATAGTCATAGTACTGAACCACTAAACCATGACAGTATTGCAGTGGTTAACCTGCATGAAAAAATGTTGATAAGTCTATGCAAAGTATTCCATGGAAAACCTGCAGGCACAGCATAATCCCTGTCGAGTTATGACACAAAGGTGAGTCCTGCAGTAAGAATAGAACCTTACTTTCAACACACACAGTAGAAATGTTAATATTGGACATGTACACATACATCAACAAATGTAGTGGACCTCAGACAGCAACATACTGAAAGGTCACACTGGGCATGCTCACACACTTGAATACATGAGACAAATGTCAGGCAACAGAACACAGACAGTCTGAACTGGGCATGCTCACACACTTAGGCCATGTTGGAGTACAGCAGTGGGCCACACATATCAGGCAGTTGCATGTGTTAACCCAGGAACCTCTAACTATCCAGCAATCTGCCCTGTGCACACACTTATATGACAACAGACACGTATATAATATAGTGGAACCCTGTCATAATCAAATATGTTCTGCAGATACCTAAGCGGTTCATAGAAAGTGGGAAAGCAAAGATGATAAATACCTGCAAACAGTATCAGCAATAAACATTGTGCATCATGAACATTTTCATAGGTTCAGAGGTTGATACTAGGCTATCTGCCCTAGGGCATGTACAAGCATAGCCAGAGTGTGTTTGGCTGCTGCAACCCAGTCAAATCAGAACACTGTGCCCGTGAATAGTTGGTCACACAAGGTAGCCCATTTATGTTTAGTGTATTGTGCCTCTGTCTAGCAGGGACCCAGAAGATATCCCATGGGTACACATATGATCACCCATCCACTTGTCAAGATGTCACCTGTAGGTGGTCAGTGGGTGGCTCTGCTTATGCAAAACTGGGACTACACTCTGTAGTGAGTGGAGCCTTTTGGATAATAATCTGTCCCCCCAGCATGTCCTATCAACATCTGTGCTGAGGTATATGTCCCTGGAGTGTTTAGCTCCAAGGGAGTTAGATATCCTGAGGTGGAGCATGTCCATTAATTCTGGGTCAGATATTGCCTTAAACTAAAGGCACACAACACATCCGTGTAGGTGGTAAGTGACTGAGTAGAGCTGGAGTCACTATATCTGAACTGTGCAGGGCATCCGTGTGAGTCCCTACATCTGCTTGATTTGTAACATTTGTGGCCATTACAGTTTCTGCAGGTGTCGGGTAAGGTACAACCCAAATGTGGCATAGTAACCAAGCATGGTTGTGATGAGTATAGGGGCACAATGACCACACATGCTCAACATGTGAAACCATGTGGGATATGGTGGGATATGTAGAAGTACTGTCTAACCACTTTGGCAATGTGATTGTCAAAGGCGAGAGTACGAACAGGTCATGTCCCCAAACCCGTAACAACTACTACCATATGTAATGGATTGCTACCTATGTGGTAATGTGTGGGTATGTTGTCATTCTCAAAGGGGATGACTATGCAACTAATGGCATGTAGCCATAGGCCATGGCTCAGGCACCAGTCATCCTATCTCTGTGAGACCCTGTATGAGTATGCATGTGCCAGCTGGAGAGTTGATTATGGCACCCAGTTTGCAGTCATCTGCGAACATGGGCAGCCATATCCCTCCTATGATAGCCTGTACATCACACAAATATATACTGAACAAGAGAGGTCCCAGGACTGAGCCTTGTGGGATGCCATGTATAACTGATGTATAGTCAGACATGGCACCTGCAACATTGAGCATGTGGGTGCTATCCCTGATCCAGATAGCAATCCATCGTGTGAGATATGTGTCGATATTGATGCCAGTGAGCCTATGCATAATGGCCGTGTGGGATATTGTGTTGAAGAGTTGTGCAAGGTCCAGGCAGGCTGTGTGGACAACCATCCCAACACTGATGGACCTGATAACTGTTTAAAGAATACAAACAGGTCCAACAAGCAAGATCTGCCCACAACAATGCTGTAATGTATAGGACCCAGTGTCTGTAGGTTTCCCATGTCTATGTGCATGAGTCCCATTACAATACGCTCCATTGCTTTGCAGAACAGGCTAGTTAGCCCTATAGGCCGATATTGTCTGTGGTCTGTTATGGCAGTATTCAGTGGAGCGGGACCACTATCGCTGTACGCCATTCCGTGGGTACAAATCCTGAAGTAACCCTGATATCGAACAGTGATGTAATGTGAGGGTTACGTCTGTCATGAAGGCCGTGTACAACACAGGCCGGGACACTGTCTGGTCCCATTGATGCGGTGTTGTCCACTGTGGGGAGGGCAGCACTCACCTGTTTATTCGTGATGTCAGGGAGGTTACACTCTGTTGGGATGGACAGTACCTCCTTAGGGGGGATGGGGGGGACATCTGCATTGAACCTGTTTGCCAGGATGTTGGCAATGTCTGTGGGTTCAGGGTATGTTCAGTCAGTATGCAGTAACACATAGCATATCAGTGAGTGTCCAGCCAGGTACCTGAATTAACTGAAGAAGGCCTTGTGAGTGTCCGATGTGTCTGGTGCAATTGTCCGTTAGAAGCAGGCCAGACATAAATACATTAGTGATTGTAGCTGTGTGCTAGTAAAGATCACAGATGCCTTCCCTGTCTGGGATTGTGCTCTATCATGTAGTAGATTCCTCCTTTTGTTGTATAGTGTATTAATGGCCGTGGTCCACCAGACAGGTCCCCTGTCATTGGAGGAGTGAGTCCAGGTGTTATTTTGGATAGCACGATCCATGCAGTCCACTAGGTGTCCATAGACTCTGTATGTAAAGGATTCAGCAGTCTGAGCCATACTTACCACTGACCCAGGTTCTCTGAAGGATACCACCGTGGTATGGAGAAGTGTGATGTTTGCTTCTGGGAAGTTCACCAAGATTACCCAGGATGGGTGTGGGGACGGGATATGGATGTCCAGTGAGATAAAGTATGTTCTGTCCTTACCAATGAGGGGTATATCGCAGGTGTGGAACATAGAGTCTCCATGTTGGTGATGATCATGTCCAATATGTTGTCCCCTCTTGTGGGTGTGGTGACCAGTTGTGCCATAGCATATGAGTTTACAAATTGTAGCAACTGTAGGGTGAGGGTGTTGGGGCCTGAGTACTATCCCCAGTCAATGTGTGTGTATTTGATGTCACCCAATATAATGGTGTTTGGGGAGACCGTCATATTGCCCAGTGTTCCCCGGAAAGACTAGTGTGGTTGCTGAGTTTGTGAGTGTGGTCTGTAGCAGGCAACAAACCAAAGGGCAGATTTGCACAATGTTAGGTGCATATGTATGGTCTGTGATGATTTGTGCAGTGCTACCAACCCGCAACCCGGAGGTATGTGTATCTGTGATGTATATGGATACTCCCCCTATTTGTGTTGGCCATTCCGAGTTATGTGGTCAGAAAGCATGGTACGAAATATAACCTGGTAGTGCTGGTGTGCATGTGGGAGCCTGAACCATGTGTCTGTTAGTGCACAGATATTGCTATTCTCCATACTGAGGAGATTCCTGAGTGTGGTCAATGTGAGGCTAATACATCTGGTGTTGAGCAGCATTACCCTCAGTGTCATGTACTCTGTAATGTCTATGGAGGTGAGTCTGTCTTTTGAGCCCCACTTAAATAAGGCAGTATGGTGGCAGCAAGTGCCTTAGCCAGTATTCAAAAGTCCAAGGGTAACAGGTGCAAGCTGTCCATAGGGAAGCTACGTGGCATGTCGAGCATGTCACCCCAGGCTGTCAGACACTGTATCCCCTTTGAATAACACCAATATGTTAGCCAACTGTTAAACGTGATCAGTTTGTTGGTATATTGGGGCATCATACTTGGTGAGTGTAAGATGCTAGACAAGGTCAGGGTCATACTGGCCTGGGCTACATGATCAGAGAGTTCCTCTATGTATCATGGCATGTGGTCCAGGGAGGAACGTCTGAGGTTGTATGCACCAGCATGGACAATGATGGAGCCAGTCCTGGACTTGCTTTAGAGTGACTTGAGTGCATGTGTTATGTGGCGGACCATGGCACCTGAGAGACAGCTTAAAGTGACTATTCCCTTGTTTGGCCTGATAAGTTGGACGTCAGTGTGTCTGACATTAACTGTCACCTATTACAAGTGTAGCAGGTGTGTTGTTTAGCCCGAAGGGCAGTGACTGTGTGGCACACTGACATTGTGAACTATGTGATATGTGGGTATTGCAGTGGGGTAGCAGTTGTTTGTGTGTCTGCTTAGGAGGTCTCTGCTGCTTAGGCAGAGTGTATGTAGAGCCTCCAAGTATGTGTATTGTGATAATGTGGTTTGATTGCTGTCGCTATCGATGTATGTGAGACTGATATGTGGTGTGTGTGGTCACCTTCACCACCTGATAGACCATGCCAGTCATGGGTCGAGAGAGCTCAGCCTCCTGTATGTCAATATTGTTGCATCTCTCACATATATCTGAGTGTGTTGGGAGGAGGAGAGGGTTGTCTGTGTACATGAAGCAGATGTGACATTGTGTCATAACCACAATATTCACTAGCTGGTCTGGAGAGTACACATAAAACCGACCCCTGGACATGCCAGTATATTATGATGACATACTCTGTAGCCTGATAACAAAGGATCAGTAGGGTGTTAAGTGTGTAAAGGAGTATAACCGGGATTAGTGCTCAGGTTTGTTGGTGTTTTGTAAAGAGTAGTTGAGAAGGAGTCCAGACTGAGAATCATGACATGTCCTTCAGCTATGTCATAAATAGTAATGTACACTCATATATGTCCTGAGTCAGGGCCAACTGTACCTTACTGACAATGCCGACATCCTGTCAGACAGGCCCATATATACATACCCACCTCCCACTGATGATAGTCCCTGACATCATACCAAGAGATATCACGTGTAGAATGGCTGACCAGCTCCCCCCAAAGCCAAAAGCATGGCAACAATTGCATTACAATGTTTCCCAATATGTGTCATGCATGCACTACAGAACAAACAGACCCTGCACCTGAACAGTCTGTTGTGCCTCACCCACTCCACAGGGTCTGGAACCATCTAATGTGTTACAGCAACATATGGCACTCCCCACAAGTGTGGGTGCACAGCACACCATGGGAAGTATAGTCCAGTAAGCCTATAAAGTCTGATCTGCAAGGCCATGGAGTGCATCATGGCTGAAGTCATAAACAGAGCTATTGGAAGCTGACAAACACACAACCCTACCAACTGTGGTATGTTCATGTGCAGATCATGGTTCCCAAACATGCTACACTGTTTTCAAGGCAGCCACACAGGACATACATCACTGAACAGAGCTACACATGTCCCACATAGACTTTGCATAGCTCTTCATCAACATCACAGACACATGTCGTATGCACCAAACCAACAATCTGTGCATAGATATGTGTTGACATATGAAGGGATGTCAATGTGTCCACAGATAGATCACACGAGGTGCGACTCACAGGGTCCTGTTCAAGCTGTTGATACCTGCCGACCCACATGGATCATTCCTGGAATTGCATAAAAAAAGTGCACACACATTCCCATGTCCAGTCTGATGATGTCAGCATCCTACAAATATATCAGGAAAACAGAAACCACCCAGTAAAGCATATAGCATGCCGTGTTAATGCATATCTTTCTAGTATCATAGCATAGTTAGGTAGGGGTTTGAATCCTGCAAGTGCTGACAGTGTGTGTGGGGGTGTATGTGTGTTATTTCCTTTGAGAGGAGTATCCTTTTTGGAGACTGGGAAAACACATTGTAAGAGGCACATCCCTCTTTGTAATGTCTGATGATGTCAGCATCCTACAAATATATCAGGTGAATACTAACCACCCAGTAAAGCATATAGTGCGCTGTGGTAATGCATATCTCTCAAGAATCATAACATAGTTAGGTAGGGGTTTGAATCCTGCAAGTGCTGACAGTGTGTGTGGGGGGGGGTGTATGTGTGTGATTTCCTTTGAGAGGAGTAGCCTTTTTGGAGACTGGGAAAACACATTAAAAGACGTACATCCCTCTTTGGAATGTCTGCTGATGTCAGCATCCTACAAATATATCAGGAGAACGGAAACAACCCAATAAAGCATATAGTGCGCCATGTTAATGCATATCTCTGTAGTATTATAACATAGTTAGTTAGGGGTTTGAATCCTGCTGACAGTGTGTATGTATGCAATTTCCTTTGTGTGGAGTAGCCTTTTTGGAGACTGGGAAAACACAATAAAACAGGTACATCCCTCTTTGGAATGTCTGATGATGTCAGCATCCTACAAATATATCAGGAGAACAGCAACCACCCCGGAAAGTATATAGCGTGCTGTGTTAATGCATATCTCTCTAATATCATAACATAGTTAGGTAGGGATTTGAATCCTGCAAATGCTGAGTGTGTTTGTGTGTGTGTGCCACAGGTGGTCAATGCAGTCTGGATTTTGCTTTTACTATGGTATGACATATGATTAAAACAGTATGTGCATTGCACACATCAGGTATCTGCGTGGCAAATGAATATGTGTGCATGTGACCTCAATCAGTACATAGGTGTGAAGCCTGCATACTACATGAATACATTTGTTTCCTTCGACAGATTGTGCGGCTGCTTCTTAGATCATAGGTCACATATGTATGTATGCGACAAGCCCGGCCACTGTAGTGATCCGTAGCCAAGGTCATCTGTGCCACACACACCCATGACACATACTATAGAGTATTGTGAGTGAGGGTAATTGCCTGGGGTATATGTCACACATGTTCATACACAACAACGACTGGCAGTAATGGACAGTCATTATAGGTGTACAACAGCCCTGTGGATATGCATGCAGGCCCCTAATGTGTTATGTGAAACACCGATGGACCCCACAATACCTATGGATATGTGAATACCAAGGGACAGATGACATAACACGTGTCTGTACACATTGGTACCCAACATACATGTTGAGCACTACCACCTATGTGGTACTGTTGGGATAGTATGTTTAGTAAATGTGGGTGACTATGCCATAGTCGGCTTATGACTATACAGCATGTATTGGACAACAGGTATCTTGTGTAGGATATTTGTCCCATCCAGGGAATGCAGTGTAGGCCAATGCATGCATTTCCAGATGTGGATGGACATATCCCTAGTGTGTTTGCATGTACCTAAAAGGGTTATATGCCACACAGGTGTGGTCCCAGGAATGTGTGGTGGTCAATACCACTGGTTACTGTTATAGTATAGTACCGGAAGGATCCAACTGTTACTGAGTTCCCTACAACTGTGTGTCATTTGTCAGGACATCATCTAATGATTGGTTATAGTTATGCTGTTGAGGTGATGTATACTACCAGACTGCAGATCATTGACAGATATCAACAGTATCACCCACAGCATAGTGTCAACCCATGTCATGCACACATGTGTACCCATGTTAGTAAATACCTGTAGTAGAATGCATACTGGCCATCGAAAGATACCATGAAATGTTAACAATGTGTACAACAGGGTATGTCACACATCCCATGTGTCCACTATGCACGTACATGCAGACAGTGTGCACACACCATGTTCACAGATGTACACCTGCTAATTTGTAATGCACACATCACACATGTACTGCCCACTCACTAACACATGCTGGCAACACTGTACACTTCAGCCAAGTGGCACATGAGTGGACAATACATACTCAGACCTAACACCGGTGTAAACAATGCTACAATGACTATCAGAGCTGCAATGCATAATGCCTGCTCAGATACACCTACAAGGATATCAGTACACTTTCCTGTTGGCAACTTGCTACTATTGCTACACTGCTATAATGTCACTCTGTGCATCAGAACCATGTTAGCCAATTCCTGTATCAATGTGACAGATGACAGGAGGTGGCACAGGTGTCATCATATGCACAGGGTGTGTGTTGTTGGTTTGCCAGAGCCCGACATTGACCCATCAAATCGACATGTCTGTGTGTGTGTGTGTGTGTGTGTGTGTGTGTGTGTGTGTGTGTGTGTGTGTGTGTGTGTGTGTGTGTGTGAGAGGGACAACAGTACAGCATGGGCCAATGTTGATGTAATGTGTGTGTGTGTGTGTGTGTGTGTGTGTGTGTGTGTGTGTGTGTGTGTGTGTGTGTGTGTGTGAGCCCTAGCTGTTTGGTTAATGTGTGTGTGTCTGCATGCACACAACTCCACCATGTGGCTGCCATATACTGGCGGTTGTGGGACAGCCACAGACTGTACCTGCTAGGCTGTACAGATCACTGTCTCTGGCCATGGACACGGTACCTGTGCCTGGCAGGGGTGCTACAGGCAGTATCGGGTACCAACCCTGACTGGGTGCTATCATCAGAGGCAGAGGTATGATGACTGGACCCATGTCCCTGCTGGGACTGGCCAGTGCCACTTGCACATGGTCTAGTAGGACGGTCAATGGACAGGCCAGCCCCAGCATTGCTGGGGCAGGTACTGCGACTACAGGAGCGGCTGTGATCTGTGGTCCGTCCGTGACAACTGCCAGCTGATGCTGTTGCTGGCATGCATCTGCATAGGCTTCCCATCTGTCCCGCATGGTTCTGGCTCATGGCTAACACATTGTGGAGGACATCTAATGTCTCCCTCCAATGGCTATCAATGACCTCGGTGTAATTCAAGATGGCACCGGCAAGGTCACGGATGCTGTCATTGATAGCAGTGTAATGGGCCCTCTGCACCCTTAGTCCCTGTCAGGTGTACCATTCCATACTTGCCTGTGCCTGCATTACAGCCCAGAACATACTGAAGGTGGTAATACCTCTGGGGGCACATCTGCCAGGGGCAATACGACCAGTGGTGCTCCCCCGAGAACCCCTGGACATCCACCTGTGTGGTACCATTCCAGTAATCCGGCTATGGCTGCTGTGAGGGGATGTACGTGCCATGGGTACCACACTCTCCTGGTCAGTGCCGACTGTATGCTGTCCCTCAGCTAAAGCCATTGGTGATGAGGGATGTATTGGCAGTATGAGTGTGCACATAGATGGGGTTGAATGCTGTGTACTGTCGATTGGTAGACCAACGGCAGACCCTGACAGACCTTCCTGTGCCACAATACATGTCTCATCATCTCCACTATTAGTGGCAGTGACATCAGGTTCCCTGCTGCATTCAGACACCCCTAACTCAGCACCTGTGGAATGAAGACAGGAAACACACTTCACAATCTGTACATGATGTTAGCACACATGAACACATGCACACATGCACACATGAACACATGCACACATGCACACATGCACACATGAACACAAATACACTGCTCACCACAGCACATATACACACACACACACACACACACACACACACACACACACACACACACACACACACACACCAGCAATCCAACACATACACATGCACAATAGTGGGTGAAGGTGGGTGAAAGTATCACAGGGCAAACAGTCACCTCACATGTGTCAGCATGCAGAATATGTGTTGCTCAAGACCACGCAGTGCAAGTGTTGACGGCCCTATTTAATGACATTATACATGACTGTGATGCATGTGTGTAGTTGTTCAGTAATTGTCTACATCCTGAAATACAATGTGTACATGGACACAACATTGCTGTGCAAGTATTATCTGCTCTGCAATATCCTGTGCACCGTCACTCAATGGTATACATACCATGGCTGCATGTGTTATCTGTGTGACACATATATTGCCATGTCTGCTTACAGTGTCTGTGTCCATAGCAAATAATAGTGGGCACAGGTGTAGCAAATGCATGCAATGTACAGACATGGGATGAGTGGTGCATGCAGATATGAAGGAATCCCAATGCTCGACATGGCCATTGTACAGTGGTTATGGTGAGTGTGGGACATATTGCAGATATGTCGGTGCCAGCCATGACATGGCATGCTACACGACTGCAACATTAAACACCACACATACCCAATGTGTGTCATGTGACCTATACACCCAATTGCATTCCAGGATATATATGTGACTCTTTGTACAGATGGTAACAGCTGTGTATATCATGTATACTGCATATGTAAGCACACACACAACATGCTATGCATATTGTGTATAGGTGCATATCTTTGCACACACACAACAATGAGGTGCAAAGCAAAGACCGCTATGTGTAGTACTGTGGTCACTGTAACTGGATGGGGTGTACTACCATGTGTCATCATCATCATCATCATGCATCTTGTGGTCACACATGGCTACTACTTTGTGACAGACCACCGCCTAGCATGCTGTACCTGAAACTGCAGTGCCATGGCTACATTCACTATTACACAGCCACTTTGTACATGGATGTATGAGGTGCCCAATAGGGAGCATTGCCTAACATGACTGTGTTATGTGTTGAAGAGTGTTGCACAGCCCCATGATAGGCCTCTACCCCTGAGGTACATCATGTGTGTGTGGATGACATGTTGGATACTGAGGTGTGACCTTACAGTGAGTGTGTGGTTATGCCATATGTAGCATGTCTTTGTGTACTGCGTATGATAAACGTGTTACGTTGTGTACAGGTGCTGCAACTATGCCTATCCAATGTGCAGTACAGGGTTGCCACAACTATGTCTTATGCTCTGTGTATTGCATGTCAATGAGGCAGCTACTGACATTACTGAGCTGTGCAACGTCTTACAGCAAACATGCACGGCATGCATTGTGAGTAGGTGTGTTACGTGTACATGGCCTACACCTCACCTATGGCATGCATATTTCATTACCAACATTGCAGTTATAACACACTCACCAGCATGGATCGGCTGCCCTGCTGTCAAACCAGAGGGACCTACGAGAATATGAGAGGGTTAGTCAGTGGCCACAACTGTGGCATTGCTACAGTGGGTATGTTAAACTGCAGCATAACAACAGTCAACAGTCACAGGTGAAGAGATATTATTCAAAATATCAGTATTGCACAACACTAGGCAGCAAAACTGCTAAACACACAGTACACATCTCACGTAGTCATAATCTAACAATACAGTTAACTGTCGTCTACAGATAGGGCATGTTACCTGCTTGCTCCGGGTGGATGTGCTGGGTGGCAATACGACCAGTGGTGCTCCCCCGAGAACCCCTGGACATCCACCTGTGTGGTACCATTCCAGTAATCCGGCTATGGCTGCTGCGAGGGGATGTACGTGCCATGGGTACCACACTCTCCTGGTCAATGCCGACTGTATGCTGTCCCTCAGCTAAGGCCATTGGTGATGAGGGATGTATTGGCAGTATGAGTGTGCACATAGATGGGGTTGAACGCTGTGTACTGTCGATTGGTAGACCAACGACAAACCCTGACAGACGTTCCTGTGCCACAATACATGTCTCATCATCTCCACTATTAGTTGCAGTGACATCAGGTTCCCTGCTGCATTCAGACACCCCTAACTCAGCACCTGTGGAATGAAGACAGGAAACACACTTCACAATCTGTACATGATGTTAGCACACATGAACACATGCACACATGCACACATGCACACATGAACACATGCACACATGCACACATGAACACAAATACACTGCTCACCACAGCACACACACACACACACACACACACACACACACACACACACACACACACACACACCAGCAATCCAACACATACACAATAGTGGGTGAAGGTGGGTGAAAGTATCACAGGGCAAACAGTCACCTCACATGTGTCAGCATGCAGAATATGTGTTGCTCAAGACCATGCAGTGCAAGTGTTGACGGCCCTATTTAATGACATTATACATGGCTGTGATGCATCTGTGTAGTTGTTCAGTAATTGTCTGCACCCTGGAATACAATGTGTACATGGACACAACATTGCTGTGCAAGTATTATCTGCTCTACAATATCCTGTGCACCGTCACTCAATGGTATACATACCATGGCTGCATGTGTTATCTGTGTGACACATAGATTGCCATGTCTGCTTACAGTGTCTGTGTCCATAGAAAATAATAGTGGGCACAGGTGTAGCAAATGCATGCAATGTACAGACATGGGATGAGTGGTGCATGTAGATGTGAAGGAATCCCAATGCTCCACATGGCCATTGTACAGTGGTTATGGTGAGTGTGGGACATATTGCAGATATGTCGGTGCCAGCCATGACATGGCATGCTACACGACTGCAACATTAAACACCATACATACCCAATGTGTGTCATTTGACCTATACACCCAATAGCATTCCAGGACATATATGTGACTCTTTGTACAGATGGCGACAGCTGTGTATATCATGTATACTGCATATGTAAGCACACACACAACATGCTATGCATATTGTGTATAGGTGCATATGTTTGCACACACACAACAATGAGGTGCAAAGCAAAGACCGTTATATGTAGTACTGTGGTCACTGTAACTGGATGGGGTGTACTACAATGTGTCATCATCATCATCATCATGCATCTCGTGGTCACTCACGGCTACTACTGTGCGACAGACCACTGCCTAGCATGCTGTACCTGAACTGCAGTGCTGTGGCTACGTTCACTATTACACGGCCACTTTGTACATGGATGTATGAGGTGCCCAATAGGGAGCATTGCCTAACATGACTGTGTTATGTGTTGAAGAGTGTTGCACAGCCCTATGATAGGCCTCTACCCCTGAGGTACATCATGTGTGTGTGGATGACATGTGGGATACTGAGGTGTGACCTTACAGTGGGTGTGTGGTTACGCCATATGTAGCATGTCTTTGTGTACTGCGTATGATAAACGTGTTACGTTGTGTACAGGTGCTGCAACTATGCCTATCCAATGTGCAGTACGGTGTTGCCACAACTATGTCTTATGCTCTGTGTATTGCATGTCAGTGAGGCAGCTACTGACATTACTGAGCTGTGCAACGTCTTATAGCAAACATGCACGGCATGCATTATGAGTAGGTGTGTTACGTGTACATGGCCTACACCTCACCTATGACATGCATATTTCATTACCAACATTGCAGTTATAACACACTCACCAGCATGGATCAGCTGCCCTGCTGTCAAACCAGAGGGACCTACGAGAATATGAGAGAGTTAGTCAGTGGCCACAACTGTGGCATTGCTACAGTGGGTATGCTAGAATGCAGTATAACAACAGTCAACAGTCACAGGTGTAGAGATATTATTCAAAATATCAGTATTGCACAACACTAGGCAGCAGAACTGCTAAACACACAGTACACATCTCACGTAGACATAATCTAACAATACAGTTAACTGTCGTCTACAGATAGGGCATGTAATCTGCTTGCTCCGGGTGGACGTGCTGGGTGGCTCCGGCCTCCATGACAACACATGTCAGAAGTTGATGTTGCTGTTGTCCAGGAGCCACCACGCTTAGAAGCAGCTCCTCCACTCTGGTGAGGGGGGGATGAATGGCCACCCCACAACCTATGGCATGCTGTTGTCTTTGGATATCAGACGCATGCCGCTGGACATGTCTAATTAAATCACTGCAGTGATGGCGTACCTGCTCATATGTCCGGTTATGCATGCCTATGTCATTTACCCGACGAACAAGTTCCTGCCACAGTGCATTCCGCTCCTGCTGGTGCTGGCTGCTTCTGGAGAACAGCATCGTGTACTGCTGCAATCGGCTTTGTAGTATCACCTCTTCCTCATCCACTGTGTATGTTGGATTGCGTTGGTAGGCCATCCGGCTGAAAAAGATATGAACAATATGTGTGAGCGAGTCCTATGGCACACTTTACACCTTTAACCACAGATATCACTTTATTGACATATATGATTTTGAGCATTTTCTGGCTTGTTAAATTTGATTTCTGCATTAGTAACTGTATTTAGAGCACGGCCTAGAGCTGTTTACTGAATTTCCTGTTTGCACTTATTTTTAAAATCGTTTTTTTCTCAAAACTTGCATTTTATCTATCTTTGGCCTAGCACTCTTGTGTGGGGTCATTTACTTCACTGTTATAACTTGTTGATACTTGTTAACCTCTGCTATCTCTGAAAAAACAAAAAAATCTTGCTTTTTTCCCACTTTTCTGAGATTTAAAAAAGTTCAGTTACAGGCTTGCTGTTCTTGAACTGTTTGTAAGTTTCTGTGAAGCCATTTTTTGCTTGGGCTAAAGGAAAGTCTCTGTTGATCAGTGGCAGTGAAAGCATTGAGCAGCCTGCCTGCCCCTGTGGGAGTGGTTACTGACTTGAAACTGTAGTTTTATTGGCCATTTTGGGTCAATTCCAAAACTCCTTCATCTTCCTCTCTTAAAACCTGGTCGCCTCGTGGTTTTGGCATCTTTTCAGGCTTGTTGGCTGTTGGTGAAGCACCCACCAAGAGGAGAAAACGCTGAGAGAAGAAAGGAGCCACTTTTGAGACTTTAAGTATTTTTCCTCTGTTTATTTGCTAAGTTTTTCTTCATAGCCGCCTATTTTGAGCATTTTCTGGCTTGTTAAATTTGATTTCTGCATTAGTAACTGTATTTAGAGCACAACCTAGAGCTGTTTACTGAATTTCCTGTTTGCACTTATTTTTAAAATCGTTTTTTTCTCAAAACTTGCATTTTATCTGTCTTTGGCCTAGTACTCTTGTGTGGGGTCATTTACTGCACTGTTATAACTTGTTGATACTTGTTAACCTCTGCTATCTCTGAAAAAACGAAAAAACAAAAAAAATCTTGCTTTTTTCCCACATTTCTGAGATTTAAAAAAGTTCAGTTACAGGCTTGCTGTTCTTGAACTGTTTGTAAGTTTCTGTGAGGCCATTTTTTGCTTGGGCTAAAGGAAAGTTTCTCTGTTGATCAGTGGCAGTGAAAAACATTGAGCCGCCTGCCTGCCCCTGTGGGACTGGTTACTGACTTGAAACTGTAGTTTTATTGGCCATTTTGGGTCAATTCCAAAACTCCTTCATCTTCCTCTCTTAAAACCTGGTTGCCTCGTGGTTTTGGCATCTTTTCAGGCTTGTTGGCTGTTGGTGAAGCACCCACCAAGAGGGTAAAATGCTGAGAGAAGAAAGGAGCCACTTTTGAGACTTTAAGTATTTTTCCTCCGTTTATTTGCTAAGTTTTTCTGCATAGCCGCCTATTTTGAGCATTTTCTGGCTTGTTAAATTTGATTTCTGCATTAGTAACTGTATTTAGAGCACAACCTAGAGCTGTTTACTGAATTTCCTGTTTGCACTTATTTTTAAAATCGTTTTTTTCTCAAAACTTGCATTTTATCTGTCTTTGGCCTAGCACTCTTGTGTGGGGCCATTTACTGCACTGTTATAACTTGTTGATACTTGTTAACCTCTGCTATCTCTGTAAAAACAAAAAACAAAAAAAAAATCTTGCTTTTTTCCCACTTTTCTGAGATTTAAAAAAGTTCAGTTACAGGCTTGCTGTTCTTGAACTGTTTGTAAGTTTCTGTGAGGCCATTTTTTGCTTGGGCTAAAGGAAAGTCTCTCTGTTGATCAGTGGCAGTGAAAAACATTGAGAAGCCTGCCTGCCCCTGTGGGAGTGGTTACTGACTTGAAACTGTAGTTTTATTGGCCATTTTGGGTCAATTCCAAAACTCTTTCATCTTCCTCTCTTAAAACCCTCTTTTGCGCGGTTTTGCACGTTTTTGAGCATAGCGCAACAACGGGCAGCACCGCCTAATTGGGTTTAAACTATTCCTGGCTCCACAAAGTCTGCTCTTCACTTTTTCCCTTAGAACTGCTCTATCTCTCAATTTAAACACCATATTCTCATTCTAAGGCCCTTCACTGGTCCAGTTAAGTAATCCTACAAGTTAGCACTATTAAACCATAAGCACTACTTACTCTTATACTTTCTACGATTACCCTGTCCTCTATTGGTCCATCTTAAATTCAGTTTCCCTGTTACTCTAAGCATGTCCAAAGGTCAGTCAATGGTTTCCTCTCCAGTCCAGCTGGTGAATCTGGGAATTTTGAGGCAATGTTACAACTGTCTCATGTACACGGACAACCCTCTCCTCCTCCAAACAGGTTCAAATATATGTGAGAGATGCAACTATTTAGCCAAACTGGAGGCTGAGCTCTCTCATCTCAAAACTGGTGTAACCAGTCAGGAGGAGAAGGTAACCTCACACAACACAATTCCAGTATCACATAGTCCCACCACATCAGCGAACCAAACACATAAATACACAAAACATACTCGGAGGCTCTAAATAAAAATCTACCTAAGCAACAGAGACCTCCAAAGCAGACATCCAAGCAAACGCTACCTCAAAACAAAACACACACAACACATAACCCACAAAGTCAGTGTGCTAAGCAGCCACAGCCCTTAAGGCTGAATAACACACCTGATACTCTTGTTATAGGTGACTCTATTGTCAGACACACTAACGTCCCGCTCACCAGGCTGAATAAAGAGAAGGTCACGGTGAGCTGCCTGTCGGGTGCTAGGATCCGACACATAACGCAAGCACTCAGGTCACTCCAAAGCAAATACAAATATGACTCAGTCATTGTACATGCTGGTGTGAATGACCTGAGGCGTACCTCCCTGGACTACATGAAAAGAGACATAGAGGAGCTCTCTGATCATGTAGCCCAGGCTGGTATGACCCTGACCTTGAGCAGCATCTTACCCTCATCTAGAATGATGCCACAGTACAAAGACAAAATGATCGATTTTAACAATTGGCTAAAATGTTGGTGTCATTCAAAGGGGATCCAGTGTCTGTCAGCCTGGGATGACATGCTCGACAAGCCACGTTGCTTCGCTAGGGATGGCTTGCACGTGTCACCATTGGTTTTTCGGATATTGGCAAAGGCTCTTGCCACCCCCATAGTGCCTTTTTTAGGCAAGGCTCAAAAGTCAAACCCACCCCCATATACAGCACAAGGAACAAGAAACTAAGGGTAATGCTGCTAAACGCCAGAAGTCTTAACCTCAAGATGCACGCACTCAAAGCTCTCCTCAGTATGGAGAACATCGATATCTGTGCAGTGACAGAAACCTGGTTCAAGGCTCCAGAGAGCGCCCCAGCACTACCAGGCTATACCTCGTATCATGCTTTTCAGCCCCAAAACCCGGACCGAACCACAAAAGGAGGGGGAGTTTCCATATTTATCAAGGATATCCACACCTCCAGGTTAGTGGCATTGCATGAAGTATCGGAGACCATCCATGTGCAACTAACAATGGGCAAGACTGCTTTTCAGTTTATAGCATCCTACAGACCACCCTCTCAAAGTCAGGAATCCCATTCGGCTTTCCTGAAAACATTGGAAAACATGAAGATCTGTCCGAACACCATTATATTGGGCGACTTCAACTACCCAAACATTGACTGGGAGCACTACTCAAGCCCCAGCACTTTAGCCCAAAGATTCCTGGAAATTATAAACTCAAATGCTATGGAACAACTAGTCACCACTCCCACAAGAGGGGACAACATACTAGACCTGATCATTACCAACATGGGGACTCTATGCTCCACACCAGAAGTATATCCCTCATTGGTAAGATCAGACCATAAATTAATTTCACTGGATCTCCACATCCCGACCCCACCCCAGCCCAGAAAACCACAGTGAAAAACTTCTCAAAAGTGAACTTCTCACTTCTCAAAACCGAAGTGGAATCCTTCAAGGCCCCAGGGCCAGTGGAAACTACAGCCCAAACTGCAGAATCCTATATAAATGCATTCTACGGACATCTCCAGGAATGCATGGATCATGCTATCCCAAACAAAACCAAGACCCAATCATCCAAAGGCAGGCATCCAGTCTGGTGGACCCCTGCCATAAATAAACTGTACAACAGAAGAAGGAAGCTACTACATGATAGAGCAAAATCCCTAATAGGGAAGGCATCTCTGATCAGTACTAGCAAAAAATTACGATCCCTCATAAAATCCTCCAAGGCCAGCTTCGAGAGAAAAATTGCACAGGACACCAAAGACAATCATAAGGCTTTTTTCAGTTATGTTAGAAACCTGGGATGCAACTCCCAGACTTGTTCTGAGTTGATTCTAAATGACAAAAAATACACTGAACCCAAAGACATCGCCAATATCCTGGCAGACAGGTTCAGTGCAAACTTCTCCACCCCCTACCTCCCAAAAGAGCAAGTATCTATCCCAGCAGAGGGCTGCCTCCCAAACATATCAGATGCTCAGGTGAAGGCTGCCCTCTCCAAAGCAAAAAACACTGCTTCCATGGGACCAGATGGCGTCCCAGGTTGCGTCCTACATGAACTACAAGAGGAACTAATCTCTCAAATAAAACAGCTATACAATCTCAGCCTCACTACAGGATATGTGCCCACAGAATGGCGTACAGCAACAGTGGTCCCACTCCACAAAGGTGGAGCCTCTACGACCCTGTAAACTATCGTCCCATAAGCCTGACAAGCTTAGTCTGCAAGGCTATGGAGAGGATCATCATGGAGCTCATAAACAAAGACATTGGGGACCTACAGACACTAGATCCTACCCAGTTTGGCTTTGTCAAGGGCAGATCCTGCCTTTTGAACCTGGTTGACTTCTTTGAAACAGTCACCAAAGCCATAGATGAAGGGAAGGTAGTCCACACAGCCTATCTGGACCTTGCAAAGGCATTTGACACAATACCCCACTCGGGCATCATAGATAAGCTATCCAGCTTAAATATAAACCCCTATGTCACAAGATGGGTCGCAAACTGGCTCAAAGACAGAACCCACAGAGTGAGAGTTGCTGGAGCCATGTCAGACTCGAAACCGGTCACAAGTGGTGTCCCACAGGGTTCTGTCCTGGGACCACTCTTGTTTGGTATATACTTTTCCGAGGTACAGGCAAACGTGGGAGGACTATGTCTCACCAAATTTGCAGACGACTGCAAACTGGGCGCCATAATCAACTCTCCAGCTGACACAAACATCCTTCAAAAAGGTCTCACAGAGACAGATAACTGGTGCCAGCACCATGGTTTAAAGCTAAATGCCAAAAAATGTATAGTCATACCCTTTGGCAAAAACAATGTGCCCACAAATTACCACATAGGCGGAAACCCATTAAGTACAGAGAAAGTTATTAGGGACCTGGGGACCCAAGTTGATAGCAATCTCTCCTTTGAAAACCACATTGCCAAAGTGGTTAGAAAGACCTTCTACATAGCCCACCTCATCACGAAGGGTTTCACATCTAGATCAAGAGAGGTAATCGTGCCCCTTTATTCATCCCTCATCAGGCCCATCATAGAATACAATGCCCCTTTTGGGATGTACCTTACCCGACACCTGCAGCAATTAGAAAGACCCCAAAAGTATCTCACCAAGAGGATCAAGGGTCTCAAACAGATGCCATATGCTGCTCGGTTAAAAAACTCCAGCTCTACTCAGTTGCATACCGCCTACTTCGAGGCTATGTCAAATCCAGAATTAATGGACATGCTCCACCTCAGTAAATCTAAATCCCTTAGAGCCACACGCTCGAGGGACTTGAACCTCAGCACAGAAATAAACAGAACTTGCTGGAGGGACAGGCTCATAACCCAGAGGCTCCCTTCGCTCTGGAATAGAATTCCAGTTCATGTGAGGCAGAGCACCTCACTGAATCTCTTCAAGAAGAATCTCGATAAGTGGATGGGGGATCGTAGGTTTGTCCCAGGGATTACTCCCGTGTCACTATTAGACAGAGGCACAGTAAACTAAACCTTAAAAAGGGCACAGTATACTCAAATCAAGGGGTGGCGTAAGCCATACAGAATCGGGCTAGGCTTATAATTTCCCAGGGCAGATAGCCTAGTATGAACCTATGAACCTATATACCATCCTATTGTCTGTCAGAGGTTACACATGTTCAATACCACTTATTGGTTCTCAGGCCACAACTAACTAACAGTGTCTGGCACACTCTATATATCACACCACTATACAACAGTACCCAACACACTGTTTGTGACACATTGCACAACCTCAAGATAGGGGTGTATATCACACCAATGCACGAACAGAGATGTCATCCATTGCAATGGATGTAAAGTACAGGTACAGTAGTACCAGTCAACCACCCTAGTCATTGATGCCATAGCCCTGCCTAACAGATGTGTACAGTTGTTACTATAGGTGGCATACTGCTGTCACAGAGTATATATGTTGCTGGATACACACGTATACCCTGTAACACACATATGATTGCAGCCATTGTACAGGCATGATTACACACACATCAGACAAACATACAACACACCACTGTATGCCAACACAGATGAGCATTACCTGTGTACCATACAGTACTGTGTGCCACTACTTACACACCCTTATGCCTGAGTTTTGTCCTCTGTGCAGACTACATGAAACACACATGACAGTGTTTCCAAGCAATGTGAACACACACCATACTGTGCTGTTTAGGCCTACAGCTTCTGGTAGTACTACAGTTCATATGGGAGTTGGATTCACCAGCAGTACCACTCACTAAGCATACATGTATTGCTTTAGCCTACAATGAGACACCACGTTCATCAACAAGGAACTACGTCACATCATATGCCGTACTACTATGTCTGCCTAACTGTACATTACACATCATTTGCTGTCCTCACAGCTAGAATAGACACTACCATGTCAGATACAACTTCACACTAAGCTATCACACCTTTACAGACCTTGCACACATTCAGCGTTACACTTATTCAACCTCACATAGCAGGTATTGCATTGAGTACATGTGTGAGTGCATAGTGTCATAGGTAGGTAATATGCTGTTGGCCCTAGGGCCTACAGCAGCCTAGCCATATGCTACCCTGGCCTTTGACACACATGTACTTTGATTTCACTTGCCCCTGCCAACCAAAACCACAGAGGTGTTTCCTGGAGTGTATTACCAATCTCCCACACAATCATCAGGGGTATGTATGACAACTGCTAATGAGGAGCCTTGTTTGCTATTGCTAGGTGGTCTATTCCAGTGTATGGCATATCTCTGAGATGGGAACCTATCCCTCCAGCATGTGCTGTTTAGTGAGCTGACAAGGTTTAGGGCCCTAGAGCGTGTATCCCGGAGGGATTGTGATATGTTGCCATGGTGGTTGTCACCCAGCTATGGGTGTGACATACCTCTGTATGTCCGGCAAAGGTCACCTCTGTGTGGCCAGTATGCAATACAGTGTAGATGTGGTTTTGTGAGTCAGTCTGCATAGGACATCTGTTTGCGGCCAGTATTACCCTTTGGGAGGTATGTCTGTGGCCTTTTCACCTGGTGTAGTTGTCATGTGAGGTACATACCACACAGGGCATTGTGATGAGTAGAGAGGAACACTGCCCTATATTTCTATAGATGACACACCTGTTGTCATGACACATAACACACAGACTGATTACAGGTGTAGTGTGGCACTGTCTTCATCAATGCGGAGGCTACTGTCCACCTGTGTCCCATGTTCCCTTATCACACCTTCACTGTTAGGTAGATCTCTACCTATGTGGTAGTTAATGGGTACAGTGTTTTGAAAAGGAGGAATGGCACTGCAGTATCAACACTTGTCTACAGTCCATGCCTTGGTCATCACACACCTGTTGCAGTACATATGACCCCATGTCACTCTGTCTCTCCCTCTCTCTCTATATGACTATATATATCTATATATCTATCTATCTATATATATATATATATATATATATATATATATATATATATATATGCATATCTATACACATACATGTACACATCCATTGCTGTACACATGGATGTACATATAGGCACATGTACAGTCCACCCTTCATGGTGGGGATATCACTTATGTGACAGTTGAGGGATGTACAGTTATGTGATTATATTGCACAGTGTTGTGCAGAATGCATGTGGGTGTCCTCAGCCCATGTAGCATTAGCAGGCCTCACTGGCTGTAACACAGCAGATCTGACAAATTACTCCCACAGCATTTAACCACCACATGACATATATCAGCACTGCATGCTGTTTTCTAGGCCACACACTACGACCTACATAGATATATGCACATATCAGCCTTCAATGACAGATATCTGTCCACCCTTCACTAACAGTTGCAGTATGTCCCTTGTCTTATGCACATGTGCGGATACAGATAAATACATACTGCTGCCACACATGGATGATTTGCAGTGTGTAGAGTACTCTTCAGGAACATCTACTACATGCCAACACATACATGTGAGTTACATACCTTATCTTTGTATTGCCCTGCTCCGTGTGTTATGGTTTTGTCAGTTTTTATTTATTTATTTATTTTTTTGGTTGTTTGTTTTGGGTTTTCCCCCTCTATTTCAGTTTATGTCTCAGTTTCTCTCTCTGTTGTGTCTCTGTCTGCGTCTGTGTCCATGTCTCTCTCTCTCTCTCTATCTCCCAGCACCTGCAATGATAGAATTGCATGTGTGGACTGCAGGTACAGCCTGCTTTTCTAGGTATCTGCACTTGTGCACGTGACAGCCTCTGCACAAATTGCTGCCCACCATTCAGTAATTGCATGCAGTCTGCTGTGTGGTGATTGCATTACTCACTGTGATTGCAGCCCACTGCTATAAAATGCTAGGTTAGGTAGGTGTAGCCCTTTCAGCTGTCCAAGGTGGGGCCCATGCTTGTTTGCTCTGGACACTGTTGTGTCAGTCAGAAGGTTGGTATATGTCTCTTATCTGAAGCTAGGGTTGTAGCCAGTTATATGCATGTTGTACTCAAACCTGAATGTTGCTGCTTCCAGTACACACTTCTCAGTGTAGACATGTACTCACCCCTCCAAATGCTAACACAGGATACATGGGAGTATGTACTTTATTTCTGACTTACACAATTAACTGCCATACAAATGTGGTTATTGCACTGTATTCCTATGGCCTGTATTTATCCTGGTCTGATACTGTGTGGTGTTTGTAAGGTGCTATGTAACATTATTCCCTGCTAGGATGGCTGGTTCTCCTTTCACAGTCATGTCATGCAATTCCACAATAACTGCTGGTAAAGACCCACAGAACAGGATTTGTGTTATACCATTCCTAATTTCCATTTACATTCCCTCATTGTAATGCATGATATATTTATTTCAGAACCAAGTTATTTGTATATCTGCTGTGACTTAGTGGTAATTCATGCAGTTTATTGTGTCAATGGTCTGGGGTTCGAGACTGGCAGAGTTTTTTTTATTTTGCTGCTCAGCAGAACAAGGGCCCTGCCATAGAGTGACTACGGCACTTTAAGCAGTTGTAAGCGGGTTTGCACGGGTTTGCACGACGCCTAGTGATGCTTAGCTAAGCACACACATGCGCACACTGGCTTAAACCCACTTACTACTGCTTAAAAGTGCTTCCTCCTGCTAAAGTGGTGAAAAAGGGGGTACAAAGAGGGACAGACAGTAGGTAAACAAGCTCGGGATGTGCAGGACGGGTGTAGGGAAGGTCCATTGCTGCCCATTTCTTTACCAGCAACAGCTGTGCATATGCAATAAATTTGGAGTGATATTTGAAACCTTCCACCCCTGGGAGAGGGGTGAGGACAACAAAGTATGTTGTACTGCCAATTATAATTATCAGTTTACATGTCCAATGGACATGTGTGTGAAATGGGCAGCTATGTATGGGGCGTAATTTTTTTGTGGGTACAGATTGCCCTTTTTTTTTTTTCAGGTGAGAGTGGGAAGTGAGGTAGAGGAAGACGGTATGTCCAGGGAGGTAGGTTGGGGAGGTAAACAGACAAGACAGACAAGACGCATACAGGGGTGGTGTATGACACATGGGGTGGGTGAACACAATTGACGGGGTCGGATGTTTGGAAATCGCAAGCCCATGAGCCCAAAGATGGTAACAGTGGAACTGAGATCCCCACCCATGGGCAGTCACCACTGCACCTTCACAGCCCTGAGGGTGGCTCTGCTGGGGGCTGCGTAGGATGGGCAGGCTCACCCGTGAGATGTGCCACTCTCGTCTCAAGCTGGCGTAGGGGATCAGCGACTGAACGCTGGATCTCCCTACGCACCACAACCCGGACCCTTCAAAGGGTGACAGGTGGCCCTTCTCCGCCCACACTTGCACGGGGGTGATGAGCCCCATCCCCTGCAGCGCTTCCACCCGAAGGTGGCACAGGACCAATGGAGGAGGGCAGCCCAGGCTGGGCACCGGACCTGCTGGTGCCAAGTGCACTCGCCAGCTGAGGAGGGACAGGTGGGTCCGCAGGGACAGGCCTTCCCATACGTTCTGTGATTAGATGTGTTTAATTACAACATAAACAACAGCATTCCAGATTAGTTGTAACAGCATGCAGTAATATTCCCATTAACCCAACACACCAAGGTTCCAACAGTTGAACAGCAAGCATAACACATGCATATATTGAACCACAGTGGATATTCCAACATCATGCAGGGATGTCTGGTAGCAAGAGGCCACCATGACTGTGGTGTTTAAACAGGGCACATACATCAACGTGAATGCAAATATTTATAGAACAATAGGACATATGTCCCAACAAATTTTAAGTTACACATACCCATTGAGGTGTGGAATTGTATGGTTTATGCACATACAGTAGGGTGTAGAAAAAAACCTAGGTTAACATCTTATAATTACCTTTTAGTCTATACTACATTCCTAATGACTGCAGGTGTCTATCCCCTACATGTATTATTACACTTGCCACCATACATTAGGTTGTGTAATGGGTTTGGCTAGTCCAATATATGCCTGACCTATATCTGACATACTAACTGTCCAGGATGCAGGATGCAGATGTTACTACTACATATTTCTTTATCTACATATCTGGGATGTTTTCACATGACATTTTCACTTCGATTTGTACAGAACCCTGCATTACTTGACACACACTCACATTTCTGGGGATAAACTAACATGCTACACGTGTGCCAGATTTACTTATGCATGCCAGCTAGTAACTGACTGTTGCGGACTGTATATATGCTTCACAGCTACTAGCACTTCCATCACCCACTTTATATGGGACTGCACAACTCTGGGTTGCCAGCACTTTTTCAAACAATACTATTTGTATAATGCAAGGGTACAACAATATTTCAAACTCTGTGACACAGACACACTCCGGGTTTTAGACCTTTATTAATGGCATTACACACTTTTTCACAAGCTCACTCCTTTATTTGTTTTAACAGTGCATATGGCAGACATGTTCAAGACATATTATACCTTTATTAATAGGTTAGAACATTCTTTTTTCAGGCTCACTCACTTATTTTATATGACAGTGCCTGCAGAGATAGTATTCCAGCCATATGTTACCTTTCTTAATGGGTTACTACACTCTTTTTCTGCCTCTGACATTTTTATCTGACAGTACATGCAGAGGACTTATTCAGGCAATTTTATGGCTGTATTATTGGACTACAACACTTTCTTTCATGCTCTCTCCCATATTTTATATAACAATACATGCAGAATAATCACTAACCTGCCTGGTGGTGCAGCCTTAGCAGCCTATCAGGATAGGCTTGCTGATTCGCAGCACAGTCACCTGCAGCTGTAAAGTAAATGAAGGGATATTGAGATATACCTATCCATTATATATACTCAATTATCAATTCTTACATACTGCATTCCATGGCTACATACTCAGTTGTGGGGCATTCTGCATCCCACGGGCCTCCTGTATCCATTGGTTCAGGCAGTCCTGCTTCCATCTCTTCAGGTCTGCATGGTGGTGACGGACCTGCTCACCAGTCCGAGGAACGCCTGTGGCACTGGTGAGGTCATGAGCTAACCGGTTCCAAGCCTCTGCCTTGTACTCCGTCCCTTGGAACTGGCCCTGCAGGAGTCTTGGCTCATGACGATGGACAAGGAGCCAAACCATGTATTTCGACTACTCGATGTCCCAGCGTTGCACTCGGAAGTGTGTTCCCTCCCCAACACCAGCCATTCTAACTGCAGATGTGAGCTACAATCAGTTATTGTGTGTATTCCCACCTATGGGGCTTAAATATGCCGCATTTCCCGCACTTTTTTGTGATTGGCCGTTTTTTAAAATTCTCGGCTGACTGGAGACCTGCTTAGAAATGATTAAACTACCATTAGTAAGTATGTGTCTGTTAACAGTGGCTGTTTCCCTTAAGTTGTCATGGCTTAGTGGTTCTGTACTTTACTTGTGATGCACAGAGTTCAGTGTTCGAACCTTGTCATTCATTTTATTTTCATACTGTCCAGACAGGCTAGGGGGTGTGGCTGCATTTAAGCAACTTTGCTCTTCGTTGCTCCTCGGTGCCCTACAGTGCCCTGGTTGGCGCGACGCACATGTCCGCACAAACACATTGCGCTGGTTAAAGCGCTATTTCACTATGGGCATCTCTATTGAGCTGGGTTAACCGTTATTAAACTATGGGCAACTCTATTGCGCTGGGTGAAGCGCTGCTTAACTGCAGGCAATTATATATCAGGATCATTTAAATTATTTATTTTGTTCACTGATACATTGGCCATTTCACCGCGTTTTACTACTATTTACACATATTTGTCTGGTATTATTTCATATACTGATTTAAAAATAAATATGAAGGGAAGTGATGGGACTCGAACCGTGAATGCTTCTTCTTTGTGCTACTACTCTACCATTACGCTATTGCTATTTGGTGTGATTTGCATAAACATTATTTCTTATGCTCTTCCATGTCAGAATTGCTAACTCGAGCTAAGCAATGGGCACACCCACGCACACACACGCAAATACGGGCAGCTATTTTGGGTATTTAAAAAAATAAAATTAACTTTTTGCTTTTTATAACTGTGATGGGGGTTTACAATGTCAGGGAGTGTGGTGTTGAGTGCAAGGACATTTGAGCGGACTCGCTCTTGTGTATTTGCTTTTACTTTTCAATCACTTGCAGGGGCGTGGACATTTAGACTGCTCGGCAGTCAGACACACCCCCTGCTTTCTTACACGGTTCGTGTATGAATTACGGTTAGGTCAGCATGCCCTCATGCATATTCATGGCATGCTGATGTCATACCGTTCAACTGCAGCCTCTGAGTAAGACTTATTAAGTCTTACACGGAGGATTCGTGAATCCGGGGGATTATGTTGTAATTTTTTTATCCAAATTACCCCTGCAAAGTCTCTGTTGCTGCCTAACATCTGTATACTATCAATAAAATCCAGGGCCCTAGGAAGTTTTCTATCGCTCTTTAGGGGGCAATATCACCCCCATTGAGAACCACTGGTTTAAGCAAAAGTAACTCACATTTAAGTTACTAGTTACTAAAAAAAGTAATATATTATTATTGCTTTATTACTATTTTGAAAAAGTAACTAGTTATATTACTAGTTAGCAGAAACTGTAATATAGTACAAATTGTAATATATTACAGTAATATATTACATATTGTAATGGGTCTAGGACCAATACTTGAGTGGCCGTTCACCGAATGTGAAATGGCCGGGCATACTTACGCAAAAGTGCTTTTCACCGAAGAAGCACTTTCGCGTAAGTATGCCTGTTGTGGAAATCGCACTACAGTGTGGATAAGGGAAAATTCCCTTTTCCCCACTGTAGTTTGACCTTGGAGTGAGAATATAAAAGTAGGGGGCATGTGGGGGGTGCAGGGGGGCTTGCCCTCCTGCAAAAACGTAAATGTCATGTTTTTTTTTTTTTAACACACTTTAACGAAAGAGCTTTTTCGGTGAAAGCGCTTTCGTTAAAGTGTTTTTATGTGATTGTGGATTCGGACTATTGAACTTTCATTCTATAGTCCTAGATCCATTGTAATATATTACTCCCATCACTGGTGATCAGTCCCAAATGGCTAATTGACTACTATCATCTCTACATTTCCTGCTTGCTTATCCCTCTCTCCTTCTTACTATCACTCAAGATTAGTCTACTCTATTTATATTTTTCCCTACACAAATATGTCCACCCCATCTACCGTCTTAATATGAAAGCACTACTACTTTGGAACTTGATCCATTGCTACTGCTTTGGAACCATCAAACTCTGAAAACTGATTTTGATAGTTACTGTCTGATTTGTCATGTAACGTTATCTCATTGTAAGATGTGTTTATTAAGGAAGATGTGTTTTGTTTGCATGTATATCTGGTATGCATCTATGTAATATTTTACAAGGCACATTGTTTGTCTAATCATCATGCTAGCTTAAATGCAATGTAATATAGAAATTTTTATTTTCTGTTTGTTATGGACCTTTTCTCCCTGGGCCTCTGCTGAAAAGGTGCCTTGCATGGCCCAGTTGGACAATCCTAGCAAACAAATGTAATAAATAAATAGATAGATAGATAGATAGATAGATAGATAGATAGATAGATAGATAGATACATTTAATATCTCTTTAGCTAGAGGTCAATTATGTAAGCTATCACTCAGCAATTCCACGCTGAAATGGTTCCAATCCTACCTGTCCAATAGGCAACAGGCTGTTCTATGGCAGGACAAATTATCCACATGCCTACCTGTTACACTTGGAGTTCCCCAAGGATCTATTCTTGGCCCTCTTCTCTTCACCATCTTTGTTAATGACCTGCCCACAATCACCCCCCATGCCACATGCATTCAATATGCAGATGATTCGACCATCATCAGCACTGCCTCCAACCTGGCAGACCTCACTGCTTCATCCCAAGACACCTTCAACCTAATAAAAAAATGGTTCTCAAGTCGTCAACTAGTTCTCAACCCCAACAAAACAAAACTACTTACTTTCTCACCCACTAACAAGACTCTTCCCCCCACCTTCTCTATTACATCCTCCAATGGAATCACTATATCACCAGAAGCTCACACAAAGCTATTAGGTGTTACCATTGATAACTCCCTTAAATTTGACACCCATTTCAATCTAACCATCAAAACCGTCAATAAAAAGCTTGGCTCTCTCTATAAAGTAAAACACTTTCTCACTCCTCATGCTAAAATTACAATTGCCAGCACATACCTACTATCAACTCTTTTTTATGCCTCCCCCCTTTTTACAAACCTAAACAAGACAACCCTTAACAAACTTGCTTCTTGTTACAATCACATAGCTAGATTTGCCACAAATTCCACCTTTAGAATGCACCACTGCACTAACTTGAAGCAACTAGGGTGGTTACAGTTTTCCAGCCAACTCCATTTCAACCAACTCAAAACGGCTCACCAGATACTGTATCACCCAAAGAAAACACCAGCTCTGAAAAACATCATTCACCCCTATATTAACCTGCAATCTTTACACTCCTCCAATAAGATCTTAGTTCAAACTACCAAAGCCAATAATTCTGCTGGGGATTCTCTATTCTCAAACTTTGTAGGTAAAATGTGGAACTCCCTACCGACCATGCTCACCTCAGAACCTTCACTCCTACAATTCAAAAAAAAGTTTAAACCCCATCTCAATACTCTCTGTCAATGTCCCTGTTCCAAACCTGATTAACCACTATCATTTACCCTTCTCTTACCTCACTATCCTTAACCGCTTTTTAACAAGGCGCCTCACCTTTGTAACTGACCTATGTTTTTTTTTTATATGCTGCTGTTATTTTTTTCCCCAAGATGTAATGTATCTTTATATTGTATTTAGAACTCAACTACCTTCCTTTTTGGCATTAACAATGTTCATATGTCTGTTATGTACCTGGAGGTTTTCTCCCCGGGCCTCCGCTGAAAATGGACATGTATCCAGTCGGACTCTCCCGGTTAACAAATGTAAAATAATAAATAAATAAAATAAATAAATTATATTTTCAATAGCTTGAGTGCCACAAGGTTTACACTAGATAGAGTATAGATAGAAAGAGATTGAGTTTGCAGTAGGAATACATTACTTTAGCATGGAATGAAATTAAAAGATGTAGTAACCAACCACTTTTTAAACAAAAATACAATGCCTGTGCTACTGACCCTTTGCTGAGAGCAGATCTGGGATTTTCCATGTCAGGGATGTATATGATATACCTACAACAGAAAGATGCAAGATCCACAGTCTAACATACGTACACCTCCAATGAATACTGGCAACTGTGAAGACAAGAGAAGTAAAAAGGGACAAAACAATTTCACCTCTGAGACAATGTCTCAGTTGTGTTTTCCCAAATAATCTTTACTGTTGAAGAAGACCAGGATCTATGTAGTGGCAATTCTTCCGGTAATTCACAGCCAGAACATATGAACATGTTAGCAAGATCTTTTTATGTCTTAATACAAGGGTTGAATTCACTTTAATTAAAATCAGTATATATTTTTTCATAGCATTATGGTATTCTCTTTTGCCTGAGTTGAAATACTTTGCTGGATGCTGAACAGGCATGCTTCTCAGCAAGCCGCTACTGTAACTTCTAACACTTCCTGTATGGGTAAAGAATCTCATTCATTGGTGAAGATCATTTGCAACATAATGCCTGTCAGTCTGAAGCCCCAACACCTGTTTCAGATTAGGGGAAATGAATGACATACATCAGAATCCTCCTCCTCTTTTGGTCTCAGATAAATTGACTGAGCACTTAATCACTCTTTAGAAGCCATTTGATTCCTTGGTAATCTGTTTTGTGCATAAATATATAGATCACTAGAGGTGCTCTCTCTCTCTCTCTCTCTCTACACACACACACACACACACACACACATACACACACACACACACACACACACACACACACACACACATATATATATATATATATATATATATATATATATATATATATATATATATATATATATATATATATATATATATATATATATATATATATATATATGTATGTATATATTATTCAGACTAAGTATCCATAGATGGGTTTGGTAGCACACCTCTGTATGGTTAATGTCTGCTATAGCTGTAATGTTGGGATGAAGATTTCTCCTTAAGTATTTTGGTATCATAAGCAAAGAGTAAAAGGCCACACAGACAAACCAATTAGCAAAAAGTAGTAGAAAAATCTAGCCAAGCTAATAATAATAGAGGACCATAGCATATATGGAAATGACCCCTTAAGGACATCAAGGGCTTCAGCTACACAGCTTCTGAATGTCCATGACTCTTTTTACTTTTTACTTTTTAAGTCTTTATGGATACATTCAGGCCAATATAGCCAAACCCCACTAGCCTTGGACATGCAAGTTTCAGCCTTCTTATTTGGGGTAAAATAACACTATTTAAGTGGAAATGAAGCACAAGAGCTTTGTAATCTGCTAGCAGTTTTGTTGACTCACAATAATTATCTTTTGTCCCAAAAATACTTGCAAAGTGGAAAAGTGTGGCCGGAACATGCAGAACATGTGACTAGACTCTGTGTTATCACCAGTCGGTCATTAGCAGAAATTAGTACTTTGGTCCATAGCTTCACAGATCCTTACTAAGCTTACAATAAAGGAGACCATTGATAAGCTTGGCCATATCACCCATTATTGGATGCAGAAACACAGTGTCCTCATTGCATAAACTTTCTCCACCTATCCTCAGTGAAAATTTGCAATCTTTCATCCAATCTTCCAGACTGATTTGAAAGATTGTCATGTATCTTTTCTGTCTGATTGATAAGAACAGCCTATTGTTGAAAAATGGCATATGTTGAGTTAGGTATCTGTCATACTATCTGATGTTGTTGTTGTGACAGTACAGGTATTGATCTCTGAAGAGGATGTTTACTTTACCACTGTTACCAAAAACGGGCCAACCCATCAGAGAGAGGACAATTTAAATCATCTATTCAATCTATAACAAGGAGAAAGAGATCTCAGGAAAGCCTTCTATCTGGCACATTATCCTTGAGTAATCTAAATGCAGTGGAACACAGTCATTAGAAAACACAACAATCACTAAGCTCTGTAAAGTGTCTTTACTGCTGTTAAAAATAAGATGGGAACCCCACACTATCTACAACCAAACATAAAGCAGACCATTTAGGTGAGCCACAACCTTTTCCAAAATCACTGTAGATGGCCAATTTCTTGGTCAGCCTTAATATGAGGACTTGAATGTACAAGTAGATGGTCAACTAATAATTCACACCACATGTATAGCTGAAATAAAACCTGATTGGATCTTTAAAAGAAAGAAATGTTGAATGTTCTTCAATCTGTCTATTAAAAATCTTCTGCAAAAATTTAAGTAAAAAATAACATTAATATATGAGGACTTTGATGTGATCCTCCCCATGTTTGGAGATGGCCACTGTAATGGAGATACAGGAAGAGCTACTCGGGGGGCCTCCTTTTCAGTAAAAATAAAATATCATTGTTAAGTGGAAAGCAAGAGTGTCTTCTACTTTGTGGTATAGGTCAGCATTCACAGGTTCTGATGTGGTATAGCTCAGCATTCACAGGACCTGGTTCTGGTGTGATATAGGTCAGCATTCAAAGGATCTAGTTCTGGTATGGTATAGATCAGCATTCACAGGATCTGGTTCTAGTGATCTTCCATTGCATGCATTTTGAATGACTTTGCATATCTCTTTTTCTGTTGTATCTGCAATTAAATTTATAGCTAGTAATGAAAATCTTCTAATCTTTGGTACTGGTTGTTGTCCTGTGCTACTGGATCACTACAGAGCTGCTTATAAAAATTTGCAAAATCCTCACTAATGCTGTTTCTAGAAGTGACTACTTGTTTTGTCCTCATATTTTATTTTATTTTATTTTATGTTATTTATTTAAGTTTCTTGACTGGGCAAATGAGCTGCTTCAAACATTCTTTTCAAAGTACAAAAAATGTACGGCAGTCATACGTAATATATGTGTGTGTGTGTGTGTGTGTGTGTGTGTGTGTGTGTGTGTGTGTGTGTGTGTGTGTGTGTGTGTGTGTGTGTGTGTGTGTGTGTGTGTATGTGTATGTGTCTTAAATTAAAAAGACAAATGTATTCAACCAGGAAGAAATGCACAGGAAAATAATTCAGGATCCAGGAAGACAAGTACAGTTGGAGTGACACAAGCATTTCACACAATACTGAAACTCAGACTTTTTCTACTTCCCTCTCTAAAAAGGCATACTGAGTTGCCTTTTATTTAGCTGAGCTATTTGTACACATCTTTATACTGCAAGACAATCACCTCATCCCTGAAGGCAGTTGATTTATATGACTGGTGCAACACTTGGAGCTGGAGCAGCAGGTGAGTTGCCTGAGTATCTGTTTGTCTAAAGTAAACTGTTAGCAAACCTGTATAGAGTTTGAATTTTATTTTAAAGGGAATTCTGCCACTCACACATATGAAACCTACCACTACAATGGATAAAGTCCTTAATCCCCTGGTTAATGCCGTCTATAAGCTCTGGCTTACTAAGTATGAAAATGTCCCTTCTCCAGGTCTTAGTTTCAGCTTTTAGTGTTTTTTTTTTTTGTCTGGTCAGGTCAAACTGCAGGAAAACAGATTCATGATCAAAAAGGATATCTGATATTATTTCTGATAATGAGGTGGAAGTGACTAGCTCACTTGAAGTTATCCAGTAGTCTGCTTTATTCACCGACTTT
>NC_056744.1:810069210-810074210 GCF_019279795.1 Protopterus annectens
ATGACTCCATCATTGTCCATACTAGTGTGAATTACCTGAGATGTACCTCCTTGGAATACATGAAAAGAGACATAGAGGAGCTCTCTGATCATGTAGCCCAGGCTGGTATGACCCTGACCTTGAGTAGCATCTTACCCTCACCAAGAATGATGCCACAGTATAAAGACAAAATGATCAATTTTAACAATTGGCTAAAGTATTGATGTCATTCAAAGGGGATCCAATGTCTGTCAGCCTGGGATGACATGCTCGACAAGCCACATTGCTTCACTAGGGATGGCTTGCACCTGTCACCCCTAGGCTTTCGAATACTGGCTAAGGCTTTTGCCACCCCCATAGTGCCTTTTTTAGGCAAGGCTCAAAAGACAAACCCACCTCCATAGACAACACAAGGAAAAAGAAACTAAGGGTAATGCTGCTCAATGCCAGAAGTCAAAACCTCAAGATGCATGCACTTGAGGCTCTCCTCAGCATGGAGAATATTGATATCTGTGCAGTAACAGAAACCTGGTTCAAGGCTCCCGAGAGCACCCCAGCACTACCAGGTTATACCTCATACCATGCTTTTCGGCCCCAAAACTCGGACCGCACCACAAAAGGAGGGGGAGTATCCATATTCATCAAAGATACCCACACCTCCAGGTTAGTGGCACTGCACGAAGCATCAGAGACCATCCATGTGCAACTAACAGTGGGCAAAACTGCCTTTCAGTTTGTAGCCTGCTACAGACCACCCTCCCAAACTCAGGAACCCCACTCGGCTTTCCTGAGAACACTGAAGAATATGAAGGTCTCTCCAAACACCATTATATTGGGTGACTTCAACTACCCAAACATAGACTGGGAGCACTACTCAAGCCCCAACACCCTCGCCCAATAGTTCCTAGAATTTATAAACTCAAATGCTATGGAACAACTGGTCACCACTCCCACAAGAGGGGAAAACATATTGGACCTGATCATCACCAACATGGGGACTCTATGTTCCATACCAGAGGTATACCCCTCATTGGTAAGATCTGACCATAAATTAATCTCACTGGACATCCATATCCCATCCCCACCCCCAGCCAAGGAAACCATGGTGAAGAACTTCTCAAAAGCAAACTTCACACTTCTCAAAACTGAGGTGGAATCCTTCAAAGCCCCCGGGCCAGTGGAAAATACGGCCCAAACTGCAGAATCCTTTACAAACGCATTCTATGGACACCTACAGGAACGCATGGATTGTGCTATCCCAAATAAAACCAAGACTCACTCCTCCAAAGGCAGGAGACCTATCTGGTGGACCCCAGCCATAAATAAGCTATACAACAGAAGGAGGAAGCTACTACATGATAGAGCAAAATCCCAAAAAGGGAAGGCATCTCTGATCAGTACTAGCAAGAAACTACGATCCCTCATAAAATCATCTAAGGCCAGCTTCGAAAGAAAAATTGCACAAGACACTAAAGATAATCACAAGGCCTTCTTTAGTTATGTCAGGAACCTGGGTGGCAACTCCCAGATATGCTTTGAGTTACTGCAAAATGACAAAAAATACACTGAACCCACAGACATTGCCAACAGCCTGGCAGACAGGTTCAGTGCAAACTTCTCCCCCCCCTTCCCCCACAAAAGAGCAAATGTCTATCCCAACAGAGTGTAGCCTCCCTGACATCACAGATGCACAGGTGAGACCTGCCCTCTCCAAAGCAAAAAACACAGCATCAATGGGACCGGACGGTGTCCCGGGCTGCATCTTACATGAGCTCCAAGAAGAACTGAACCCTCACATAAAGTCACTGTTCAATCTCAGCCTTACTACAGGATATGTACCCAAGGAATGGCATACAGCAGCAGTGGTCCCACTCCACAAAGGTAGTGCCACAATGGACCCAGGAAGCTATTGCCCTATAAGGCTGACTAGCCTGGTCTGCAAAGCTATGGAGCGTATCACCATGGAACTCATAACCAAAGACATTGGGAACCTCGAAACACTGGATCCTACCCAATTCGGCTTTGTTAAGGGCAGATCTAGCCTCTTGAACCTGGTCGACTTCTTTGAAACAGTCACCAAGGCCATAGATGAAGGGAAGGTAGTCCACACAGCCTACCTGGACCTTGCAAAAGCCTTCGACACAATACCCCACTCGGGCATCATAAATAAGCTCACCAGCTTAAATATCAACCCCTATGTCACAAGATGGGTTGCAAACTGGCTCAGGGATAGAACCCACATGGTCAGAATTGCAGGTGCCATGTCAGACCCTAAACCAGTTACAAGTGGCATCCCACAAGGCTCAGTCCTGGGACCTCCCTTGTTCAGTATATATTTCTCTGAGGTGCAGGCTAACAAGGGAGGACTATGGCTGACCAAGTTCACAGATGACTGCAAACTGGGTGCCATAATCGACTCGCCGACTGACAGAAGCATCCTCTAAAAGGGTCTCACAGAGAAGGATAACTGGTGCCAGAGCCATGACCTAAAGCTAAATGCCAAAAAGTGCATAGTCATCCCCTCTGGGAAAAAGAAAAGTGCCCACAAATTACCACATAGGTGGTAATCCATTAAGTACAGAAGAAGTAATTAGGGATTTGGGGATGCAAGTAGATAGCAATCTCTCCTTTGACAATCACGTTGCCAAAGTGGTTAGAAAGACCTTCTATATAGCCCACATTATCATGAAAGGGTTCACATCTAGATCAAGAGAGGTCATTGTGCCCCTCTACTCATCACTCATCAGGCCCATAATTGAATACAATGCCCCATATGGGATGTACCTTCCCCCAAACCTGCAGCAACTGGA
Organism: Protopterus annectens; assembly: GCF_019279795.1. Classification (NCBI taxonomy): domain Eukaryota; kingdom Metazoa; phylum Chordata; order Ceratodontiformes; family Protopteridae; genus Protopterus; species Protopterus annectens. Next base: position 810,072,000 of record NC_056744.1, read on the forward strand.
AAGACCCCAAAAGTAGGATCAAGGGACCCAAACAGATGCCCTACACAGTTAGGCTAAAGAAACTCCAGCTCTACTCAGTTGCTTACCGCCTACTCAGAGGCAATCTGTGCCTTACGTATAAAGCCATGTCCAACCCAGAATTAATGGACATGCTCCACCTCAGGAAATCCAAATCCCTTAGAGCTACACGCTCCAGGGACTTAAACCTCAGCACAGAAATAAATAGGACATGCTGGAGGGACAGATTCATATCCCAGAGACTCCCCTCACTCTGGAACAAAATCCCAATCCATGTTAGGCCGAGCCCCTCAATGACCCTCTTCAAGAGAAATCTTGACAAGTGATGGGAGATCGTAGGTTTACCCCTGGGATCTCTTCTGTGTCCCTACTAGACAGAGGCACAGCAAACTAACCTTAAAATGGCTATCTTCAGTGACTTACTATACAGAGGCACAGTCAACTAATCTAAAAGGGTAAACTTAAAAGAGCACACCACTGAATACACCAGATGAATGCTGCCTGTCACCCGTTTAAAAAGCACTTAGAAGTAAAATCAAGTTGGAGGTTGCAGGAGCAAAACAGGTCCAAAAAATGAAGAGTATCTCAAGTCCAACTATGTAAAAAGAATGAGTATTTATTTAAAGATGAGCGCTTTCACTGTTAACACAGCTTCTTCAGATCTAAGATAAAATAAATAAAAACTTAAAATGGTTCTTTTATATGATCACCTCTAGTGGTCAAACAAGTAATTACAATGAAAAAACCATAAACTGATTCTTTTGTATGATCACCTCTAGTGGTCAAACAAGTAATTACAATGAGGATACATATAATGAATGAATAACAAGTTGGATATACATCATAAAATCACAAATCAAATAGATGTTAAATGCTCAAACAATGCCTGTCCTGAAAATACAGAAAATCCCAGTCAACTACATTTCCAAATGAAATGACATAAAAAATATATATAACCTACATAAGAAATATCATGAATAAAAGTGAGTGTTGAAGGGTGGGGGTGGGGGGAAGAAAAAAGCTAAATTCTCTAGTGGTCAAACAAGTGATTACAATGAAAAAAACATAAACTGGTTCTATTGTATGATCACCTCTAGTGGTCAAACAAGTAAATACAATAAGAAAAAAAAAGCTAAATTCTCTAGTGGTCAAACAAGTGATTACAATGAAAAAAACATAACCAGTTGAATATACAAAATATATGTCCTGAAATCACAAATCAAATGAGTATTAAATGCTCAAACAATGCCTATCCTAAGGATACAAAAAATCCTAGTCAACTACATTTCAATTGGAATGACATGAAAAATAGCAAACCTATGTGAGAAATGTCATAAATAAAAGTGAGTGTTGAAGGTGGGGGGGATAAAATACTAGTACAGATATCACTGGAGAAAGCAGATACAATCTATTTAATATTCCACGTATATATTTTGTATATTCAACTGGCTATTCATTACATGTATTCTTATTGTATTTACTTGTTTGACCACTAGAAGTGATCATACAATAGAACCAGTTTATGTTCTTTTCATTGTAATCACTTGTTTGACCACTAGAGAATTTAGCTTTTTTCTTCCCCCCCCCCTTCAACACTCACTTTTATTCATGATATTTCTTATGTAGGTTATATATATTTTTTATGTCATTTCATTTGGAAATGTAGTTGACTGGGATTTTCTGTATTTTCAGGACAGGCATTGTTTGAGCATTTAACATCTATTTGATTTGTGATTTTATGATGTATATCCAACTTGTTATTCATTCATTATATGTATCCTCATTGTAATTACTTGTTTGACCACTAGAGGTGATCATACAAAATAATCAGTTTATGTTTTTTTCATTGTAATTACTTGTTTGACCACTAGAGGTGATCATATAAAAGAACCATTTTAAGTTTTTATTTATTTTAACTTAGATCTGAAGAAGCTGTGTTAACAGTGAAAGCACTCATCTTTAAATAAATACTCATTCTTTTTACATAGTTGGACTTGAGATACTCTTCATTTTTTGGACCTGTTTTGCTCCTGCAACCTCCAACTTGATTTTAATCTAAAAGGGTGGTGAAAGTCAAACACACTCTGGCTAGGCTTATAAATGCCCTAGGGCAGATAGCCTAGTATCAACCTATGAACCTATATATGTGTGTGTGTGTGTGTGTGTGTGTGTGTGTGTGTGTGTGTGTGTGTG
>NC_056744.1:810079210-810246710 GCF_019279795.1 Protopterus annectens
AAATGGTGGCTTTACAAAATGTAGATTTTAATTCTGCATTTTCATATACAAGAGAAGCAGATAAAAACTCAGTATTTCCAGAGCAGACTGATCACAATGGCATTAAAGCTATGTATGCACTAGAGGATTCTGGGAAATCAAGCCTGCTGCTGCTAAGTCTTAGGAGGCTTCACTTGCTAAATAAGGAAAACGAATCTTCAAGCATCAAATACTTAAAACAAAAGACTGTGGCTCAAAAAACTGAGCTGCATAGATTTAAGTTCCACTATATTAAGTCACTTTCTCATGTAAGCTTTGAGAATTTCTCTGATGTTACATTTGGAAGTTTTTCATTGGTTGAACATTCTTAGAGTCATGTGATACAGGTAACTGTATCCTTGGAAGGGTATATTTTTGATAAGATAAATATTCAGAGTAAAGAATATCAGCACAGTTTAAAACAGAAGACATTGCTGCAAAAAGATTTTGCTCCTGTTTTAAAACTTGTGATCAGACTGTGCACAGTGTGAATAAAGTGATGGGTGAATGATGATGAACTGGGGTTTAGGAGTTGTTGAGTTTCATTAAATACTACAGGTATCAAACATACAGCATGCAGCAGGTGCAGGTATGATATGTGATAAATGCAGTACAGTATTTTATTAAGGTCAACCCAAAACTTCTACTTTTTGTGGAGAAGGTGCACATTTATTTATTAATGTGACATGTACATACTAAAACTCTGGAGAAAATCTGCCTGGTAATATTCCTTGGCAATATATTGAAAACATATGAAATGTGTGTGGGGATACACAACACAATGGCATGTCAAAGGACAAAGGTGCTTAAAACAAGGTGTACCAGAACAAGGTGGGGCAGGGAGTGGTGCAAGACATGAATGTTATGTGATCCCATTATGGTTCTCTGCAACAGGTGCATCAAAGGGTAATTGATATGATTCTCCATTTTAAGGAAAAGACATGGGACATTTCCAAGAAAATAAACATCAAGGAGAGTGGAAAACCAGCACAAAAAAGCTCACAGAACTAGATTGCTACTAGGCTAACTATCACTAAGGCCCATAGGAGCCTAGCTGTGCATCCCAAATCATTTGGGTGCTGAGTATCATGGTATCTATTCAAGGGGGTGGTACATGCTAGTAGGGAGGTAACTAATAATTTTTATGGCAGGGTGTTAGGATAATACTTTTCTTATTGACTACCTTTGTCCATAAGTTACATAGCAGCAAGACTGGAGCTAAATTTATGATTCCCCATCCAACTGTCAAAGTTTTGATTTAAATATGATGAAATATTAACTATGTTTTACATGGATGAGGAGCCTATTTCATAGTGTGTGGATTTTTTGGGACACAAATCTGTCTCTTGGCACATTCTGTTTATGCCACAATTAAAGTTCAGATCCATAGATCTAGTGTTTCTGGTGCTGTTTTTTTTGTGCATGTACAATAGATTCAGCATGGTTGGGTGAGAAAGTCCTATAAGCCAGGCAAAGATCCCCTCTCAGCAGCCTGTAGAAAACTGAATAGAGATACAGAGCCTTTTAGGATCAGTGTAGGACAGGGCATTTATGATCTGAGTTCTCCTGGTGAGAACCTTGAATTCTACTAATGTAGATGTCAGGTTAGGTAAATGCTAAAAGGGGCACTGTACTTAATGACAGGTCTAAAAAGAGCCAAGAAGAGTGATACTATAACTTCTTTGGACCTGGATGCCATACCATTGCCAGTATGTTGGGAGATAGAATGATTTACTTACTGTCTTAGATACCTGATGGTCAATGGCCAGATTGCATTCCCCATGTTTTGACAGACCGCTTACTACTGGGTTGGTTCTTTGAGGTGTTTTATTGATGGAGTAATTAACTTGGGTTGACAGTTTCCCTAAGGGCATTATAATGCATTTTTGGCATTGAGTTTTAGGCTATGGCTTAGGCACCAATCATTTGTCTGTGTTAAACTCTCTTTGCAAGATGTTGCCTTGGGAGGAATTTATAATTACTCCCAATTTACAGTTATCTTCAAACTTCATGAGCCAGAGGCCTTGAACGCAGGCCTTGCCTTCTGAGATGTAGATGCCAAACAGGAGTGGGCCAACATATTGCCCTAGGGTACTCTTTTGGTGACAAGTCTCTTATTGAAGGTGGTCCTACCAATTTTGACTTCTTGTGTCCTGTCTAAAAGCCAACCAGCAATCCAGTGAGTTATGTAGGGATTTATGCCTTGTTCAGAGAGCTTGTCAACAATGTCTGAGTGGGGGTACTGTGTCACTACTGTCCCTGCCTGAAAAGATTGAGCTAGTCATCATACCCAAGTGTGTTGAGGATGTGGGAGCTGGCCTAGCAGCAACCACCTGAATACAAGTAGAGGATGAACCAGATTAGCACTACTCAATACACATCTGTATGGTATGGTGCACTGAATATGTGATGGGACTGATTCACAAAGGCGCCTCTGCATATCTATCCTTTCTGGTACCTCTAGGTTGTAACTCCAACAATCAAAATTTACAAGCAGTTGTCCCTTTTTTACTGAGATATCCATGAATTTGGATCAAAATGTTGCTCTTTCCCTCATGAACTTGAAATATATATGTGTGTGTGTGTGTGTGTGTGTGTGTGTGTGTGTGTGTGTGTGTGTGTGTGTGTGTGTGTATATATATATATATATATATATATATATATATATATACACATATATATATATATATATATATATATATATATGTATATGTGTGTGTGTGTGTGTGTGTGTGTGTGTGTATATATATATATATTTTGCATTTTTCAATCTTTTGAGCTTTTCGACTACTGTTTGTGCCTATATTACTGTTTTATTACCTGATTTTCCTGTTTTTCTGTGCTTAAATTGTTGATTGCACTTGTTGGCTAAAGTTTTGCGTAAAAGTAACAAACAGGCTAATACACTCAAGTGTACCAGCCTTTGATAGCAATTTAGTCGAATACCAAAGCATTTACTGTATTTTTTCTGTCTGTTTGCAAAAAATCTAAAAAAACAAAAAAATACTTCTCCTTTCCTAAACTTTCCTAGCTAGTTGTTCCAGTGATCAGATTTTGCTGATCCCTGGGCTTTGTATTTGGTTCCTGTGTTCCTCCATTTTCTGTGTGGCCAGAGGTAGTTTCTTTACTCACCAGTGGGAGTGGAGAGTACTGAGCTGCTTGTTTGTCCTCAAAGGAGTGGTTAGAGACAGCAACTAGTAATTCATTGGCCATTTTGGGTCATTTCCTGTTTTTTCCAGCCCCCTGCCGCTTTAGCGCGATTTAGCACGATTTAGCGCGGAGTTGCCACTGTTGCACAGGTTTAACAAGGTTAAGCTATTCTGGCTACCTAAATTCCACTCTTCAAATTTTCCCTTAAATCTACCTTCCCCGAACTGTACTGCCGATCTAACCAGCGTATCCTATAACTAAAAACTTCATCTCTACTTGATTCCCAAGTAGACTATTCTCTATCTGTAAAGCCTAGCACTTGCTCCTACAGTACTTGTACCTTGATAAAGCACTATTATTATAGATAGTACCCCACCAGCCTAGAACCCACATCCCCCGGAGTCCTTTGTAAGTTTTTTATCTATTACTTCTAGCATGTCGAGGGATCAGTTGCTAGTGTCCTCTCCTGCTCAACTGGTGAACCTGGGAATATTGAGGCAATGTTACAATTGCCTCATGTACACAGACAATCCTCTCCTTCTCCCACAAAACACAAATACATGCGAGAGATGCAACTATACGGCCAAACTGGAGGCTGAGCTCTCTCAACATAGGACTGGCAAGACCAGACAGGAGGAGAAGGTAACCACACACACTACATACCCAGTCACACATAGTACCATCACAACTTCAAATCATGCACATAATCACACAAAGACATACTCGGAGGCTCTGACCAAAAATCTACCAAAACAGCAGAGGCCTCCAAAGCAGACACCCAAACAACTACCACCTCAGGACCCAACACATACATCACATAGACCACACAGTCAGAGTGTCAAACAGTCACAGCCCTTAAGGCCAAACACAATGCCAGACACACTCGTCATTGGTGACTCCATAGTCAGGCACACTGATGTCCCACTCACCAGACTGAGTAAGGAGAAGGTCACAGTAAGCTGCCTGTCGGGCACTAGAATCCGCCACATAACGCAAGCACTCAGGTCTCTCAAAAGCAAGTACAAGTACGACTCAGTCATTGTCCATGCTGGTGTCAACGACCTGAGACGTACCTCCTTGGACTACATGAAAAGAGACATTGAGGAGCTCTCTGATTATGTAGCCCAGGCAGGTATGACCCTGACCTTGAGCAGTATCCTACCTTCACCTAGAATGATGCCACAATACAGTGATAAGATGATCAGCTTTAATAACTGGCTTAAATTTTGGTGTCATTCAAAGGGGATCCAATGTCTGTCTGCCTGGGATGACATGCTGGACAAGCCACGCTGCTTCGCAAGGGACTGCTTGCACCTGTCACCCCTGGGCTTCCAGATATTGGCAAAGGCTCTGCCACCCCATAGTGCCTTTTTAGGCAAGGCTCAAATTCTAAACCTACCACCCTAGAACACAAAAAAGGAAAAAAACTAAGGGTAATGCTGCTCAATGCCAGAAGTCTCAATCTCAAGATGCACGCACTCGAGGCCCTTCTCAGTATGGAGAACATCGATGTCTGTGCTGTGACAGAAATCTGGTTCAAGGCTCCTGAGAGCACCCCAGCACTATCAGGTTTCACCTCATATCATGCGTTCTGGCCCCAAAATCCGGACAACACCAAGAAAGGAGGGGGGGTGTCCATATTCATAAAGGACACACACACCTCAAGGTTGGTGGCAACGCACAATGCATCGGAGACCATCCAGGTGCAATTAAGCATAGGCAAGACTGCTCTGCAATTTGTAGCATGTTACAGGCCACCCTCTCAAACTCAGGAACCTCACATGGCCTTCCTGAAAACACTGGAGGGGATAAATGTATCTCCAAATACCACCATACTAGGTGATTTCAACTACCCTAATATAGACTGGGAACACTACTCAAGCCCAAACACTCTAGCCCAAAGGTTCCTGGAGTTCATAAACTCAAATGCCATGGAACAACTAGTCACCATCCCCACAAGAGGAGAAAACATACTTGATCTCATCATCACGAACATGGGATCACAATGTTCAACACCGGAAGTATACCCCTCACTGGTGAGATCAGATCATAAACTAATCTCACTGGAGGTCCTCATCCCACCCCCACCTGAAATAAAAAAGACCACAGTGAAAAACTTCTCAAAAGCCGACTTCACACTTCTAAAAACTAGTGTAGTCTCCTTTAAGGCCCCTGAGCCAGTGGTAAACATTACTCAAACCGCTGAATCACTTACAAATGCCTTCTACCAGCACCTACAGGACTGCATGGATCAGGCAATCCCAAACAAAACTAAGACTCTTTGTACCAAAGGCAAGCGTCCAGTCTGGTGGACCCCAGCCATAAACAAGCTCTACAACAAAAGGAGGAAGCTACTACAAGATAGAGCAAAATCCTTGAAAGGTAAGACACCTTTGATCATTATAAGTAAAAAACTAAGAGCTCTCATAAAATCATCCAAGGCAAATTTTGAGAGATAAATCACCAAGGACTCAAACAACAATCATAAGGCCTTCTTTAGCTATGTTAGAAACCTAGGAGGAAACTCCCAGATATGCTCAGAATTAATTCAAAATGATGTGAAGATTACTGAACCTACACACATTGCCAACATACTGGCTGACAGGTTCAGTGCAAACTTCTCCCCCCTCCGGACGAAAAGGAGAGATATCTATACCAGAGGATTGTAGCCCCCCAAACATCTCCAACGCCCAGGTGAGAACTGCTCTCTCCAAGGCAAAAAACACAGCATCCATGGGACCGGATGGTGTCCCCGGCTGTGTGCTCCACGAACTCAATGAGGAATTAAACCCGCAGTTAGGACAGCTGTTTAATATTAACCTCACCTCAGGATACGTACCCAAGGAGTGGTGCACGGCGACTGTGGTCCCACTTCATAAGGGCGGTGCCTCCACCGACCCTGGAAATTACTGTCCCATTAGCTTGACAAGCCTTATCTGCAAAGCCATGGAGAGGATCATAATGGAACTCATAAATAAAGACATAGAGAACTTGCAGACTTTGGATCCATCCCATTTTGGCTTTGTCAAAGGCAGATCATGCCTCTTAAACTTGGTTGACTTTTTCGAAACAGTCACCAAGGCCATTGATGAGGGCAAGGCAGTCCATACAGCCTACCTCGACCTGGCAAAGGCCTTCGACACAATACCCCACTCAGGTATCATCGAAAAACTCATCAGCTTAAATGTAAACCCATACATCACAAGATGGGTTTCAAACTGGCTAAGTGACAGAACCCACAGGGTCAGAGTTGCTGGCGCCATGTCAGACTCAAAGCCTGTCAAGAGTGGTGTCCCACAGGCAGGGCTCAGTCCTGGGACCACTCTTGTTCGGCATCTACTTTTCTGAAGTACAAGCAAACACAGGAGGGTTATGGCTGACAAAGTTTGCAGATGACTGCAAACTGGGCGCCATAGTCGAAAACACATCTGACACAGATATCCTTCAGAAGGGCCTCACAGAAATGGATAACTGGTGCCAGAGCCATGGCCTAAAGTTAAACGCTAAGAAATGCATAGTCATACCCTTCAGGAAAAACAAGGTTACCCCTAGCTACCATATAGGTGGCAATCCACTGAGCACAGAAGAAGTCATCAGGGATCTGGGGACCCAGGTTGACAGTAACCTTTCGTTTGACTCTCATGTTGCCAAAGTAGTTAGGAAAACCTTCTACATTGCCCACCTGATCATGAAGGGATTCACATCTAGATCTAGGGAGGACATCGTCCCCCTGTACTCATCACTCATTAGACCCATGATTGAGTACAATGCCCCATTCGGAATGTATCTGACCCGACACCTGCAGCAGCTGGAAAGGCCCCAAAAGTTCCTCACCAAAAGGATAAAGGGTCTCAAAAATATGTCTTATGCTGCCAGACTGAAAGAACTCCAGCTCTATTCAGTCGCATACCGCTTGCTCAGAGGTGACCTGTGCCTGACATATAAGGCCATGTCAAACCCAGATTTGATGAATATGCTTCACCTCAAAAATCTAGATCCCTCAGAACCACAAGGCGGAGACTTAAACCTTGACACGGTTATTAATAGAACGTGCTGGAGGGACAGATTCATCACCCAGAGACTCCCTATGCTGTGGAACAAAATCCCGGTACATGTGAGGCAGAGCACCTCGCTGGCCTTGTTCAAGAGGAATCTTGACCAATGGATGGGAGATCGCAGATATACCCCAGGGATTACTTCAGTGTCACTGCTTGACAGAGGCACAGCAAAATAATAGGCATAGTTTTCTTCAAACTAAAGGGGTGGCGAAAGCCACATAACTATGGGCTAGGCTTATAAATGCCCTTGGGCAGATAGCCTAGTATGAACCTATGAACCTATATGTATATCTATATATATATATATATATATATATATATATATATATATATATATATATAGTCCCCCTACATTACTTACGCCACAATGTTAACAGCTGATTGATCGTCCACAAAAGGTCGACATATAAAGACAGTCGACGGGTGAGATTGATGAATAATCCCTGGATGATTTTGTGATCATTGAATTAGTATATATAGCAGAGGGGCTTGCCCCCTTGCAAAAAATGATGTTATCTGTTGCATGCGCAGGGGTTTTTTTTTGTTTTTTGAGAAATAGTGATAGATTACAGTCAGCAAATAATGATAATTACTAGAGTTAGGTTTCCTTTACTTCAGAAAATGCATGTAAATGTATGCCCTCTCATTCTTTTAAACTTTCTGTGTCAAAGCTACCAAAATTTAAGAAGTGTCCCTGATTTACCAACCTTTGTCAATGATTATTTTCTAGAAATAAGAGGTTGAACGCTATGCTTCCATGTATGTATGTCATCAAATGGTGTGTGTGTGTGTGTGTGTGTGTGTGTGTGTGTGTGTGTGTGTGTGTGTGTGTGTGTGTGTGTGTATATATATATATATATATATATATATATATATATATATATATATATATATATATATATATATATATATATATATATATATATATATGTGTGTGTGTGTGTGTGTGTATATTTATATATATATATATATATATATATATATATATATATATATATATATATATATATATATATATATATATACTTAATATCTGGCTAGCATCTACCTGAAATCAACTGGATGTATAAGTGAATTTAAGTACATTTTTATCTGCTCTTTTGAATCTAGGACTGTATTTAATTTATTTATTTGTGTTTTGTACTGAATATTAACTCAACTGAAGTTGTGGCTGTCTTACTACAGAGTACTTGTTAGAATTTCTGTGTAGCCATTGATAGCAGCGGGAGGCAGTTTCACCTCATCACTGACATTCTGTCTTGCCTTATATAAATGGTACATTTTGAGTTATCTCTGCTTAATATCAGAGCTTTGGCCGGCTAACATCTACCTGAAATCAACTGGATGTACAAGTGAATTTAAGTACACTTGTTTCTGCTCTTTTGCATATAGTACTGTATTTAATTTATTTATTTGTGTTTTTCACTGAATGTTAACTCAAATGAAGTTGTGGCTGACTCTCTACAGTTAGTTCCCCACCCAATGTTGATGGCTTTGAAATTGCCCGCCCCTCTTGTAGATTTGTATTTGGATACTCCTTCTGGGCCCATCTCATTTGCTCACTCAGCTGAGTGCAGTGATATCATATTGTGATTTTAGGCACTCCTACTATGTACAAAGAGAGCATTTGGAAAGGACAACCCCTGTAGCCTCTTAATCCTGCTCTGTTCCCTCCCTAACAAAAAAAAAAAATATATATATATATATATATATATATATATATATATATATATATTTTTTTTTTTTCTTGGTTGCTCTTCTGCGTGCCTTTATCTGTTCAGTCGCTCTTACTCTGCACTTATTACTGCTTGTTAGTAGCCTTCTAATTTACTGCCTTCTGCACTTGTTTTTTGTCATTTGTTAATTTAATTGCATTTATTTGAACTGTATTTGCCATAGTGTTGCTACACAATCGGGTGTGCTGACCTGTACTACAATTTGAATTGTATTTACTGCTGTTTTAGCTGCTTTTCTGTAACAAAAAAAATAAAAAATTCTAAGCTTGTTTCCTGCCTTTCCTGTAACTAGTCAAGTTCAGATACAGACTTGCTGTTTCCAGGACTGCTGGTAAGCTTTTGAGCCCCCCAAGCCTTTTTGTGTTGGAGGGAAGCCTTTTAGCTTATCAGTGGGAGTGGTAAGCACCAGGTAGCCTCTCTACCATGGGAAGAGTGGGTTTTGGGGCTGAAATTGTAGTTTATTGGCCATTTGGGCAGTTTTTCCATCTCTTTCTACTTTCTGGTTAAAAGCCTGTTTTGCGTTTGGTCCCCACCTTTCCTATAACTAGTGTAGTCCAGGTACAGATTTGCTGTATCCAGGACTGTTGGTAAGCTTCTGAGCTCCTCAAGCCCTTCTGTGTTGGAGAGAAACCTTCTGGCTTATCAGTGGGAGTGGTAAGCACTAAGTAACCTATCTACCACAGGAGGAGTGGTTTCTGGCTCAGAAATTATAGTTTATTGGCCATTTGGGAAGCTTTTCCATCTCTTTCAACCTTTTGATTTAAAAGCCTATGTTGGCGCTTGTTTCCTGCCTTTCCTGTTACTAGTCTAGTCCGGGTACAGATTTGCTGTATCCAGGACTCTTTGTAAGCTTCTGAGCCCCCCAAGCCTTTCCTTGTTGGAGGGATCCCTTCTAGCTTATCTGTGGGAGTGGTAAGCATCAGGTAGCCTATCTACCACAAGAGGAGTGGTCCCTGGCCCAGAAATTGTAGCTATTAGCTGTTTGAGCAGTTTTTTTCCATCTCTTTCAACTTTCTGGTTTGAAAGCCACACTTGTGCCTGTTTCCTGCCTTTCCTATAACTAGCCTAGTCCGGTTACAGAGTTGCTGTATCCAGGATTGTTAGTAAGCTTCTAACCCCCCCAAGCCTTTCTGTGTTGGATTGAACCCTTCTAGCTTATCAGTGGGAGTGGTAAGCACTAGGTAGCCTATCCTCCACGGAAAGAGTGAGTTTTGGCCCAGAAGTTGTAGTTTATTTGTTCGTTTAGGCAGTTTTTCATCTCTTTCAACTTGTTGCCTTAAAAGCTTACATTTGTAACTAGTCTAGTCCAGGTACAGATTTGCTGTAACCAGGACTTTTTGTAAGCCTCTGAGCCCCACAAGCCTTTCTGTGTTGGAGGGAAACCTTCTAGCTTATCAGTGGGAGTAGTAAGCACTAGGTAGCCTATCCTCCATGGAAAGAGTGAGTTTTGGCCCAGAAATTGTAATTTATTTGTCCGTTTAAGCAGTTTTCCATCTCTAACTTGCTGCCTTAAAAGCCTACATTTGTACTTGTTCCCGCCTTTCCTGTAACTAGTCTAGTCCAGGTACAGATTTGCTGTAACCAGGACTTTTTGTAAGCTTCTGAGCCCCACAAGCCTTTTTGTGTTGGAGGGAAACCTTCTAGCTTATCAGTGGGAGTGGTAAGCATAAGGTAGCCTATCTACCATAAGAGAAATGGTTCCTGGCCCAGAAATTGTAGATATTGGCTGTTTGGGCAGTTTTTTCCCATCTCTTTCAACATTCTGGTTTAAACGCCACACTTGTGCTTGTTTCCCACCTTTACTGTAACTAGCCTAGTCCAGATACAGAGTTGCTTTATCCAGGACTGTTGGTACGTTTCTGAGCCCAGCAAGCCTTTCTGTGTTGGAGGAAAGCCTTCTAGCTTATCAGTGGGAGTGGTAAGCACTAGGTAGCCTGTCTACCATGAGAGGAGAGGTTCTTGGCCCAGAATTGTAGTTTATTGACCATTTGGAGAGTTTGTCAGTCTCTTTCAACTTTCTGGTTTAAACCAATGCTGCACTTGTTTCCCATCTTTCCTGTGACTAACCTACTGGGTAGCACTAGAAAGCCTTAAACTGATACAAGCCTTCTAGCTTAGAAGAGAGAATTTGGAGTGATTAAGTATCCGTTTTCTGTACTTTCTTGCTGTACTTAACTGTTTTCTGCCTAAATGCAGATTTTCAATTGTTTATTGTGATATAAAAGTTTGTTTTTTTCACATATTGTACTTATTTGACTGCCTGCACTTTTAAAAAGTTGTTTTTTGTTTAAATAATTTGTTTAACTGATGTAGGCTATAGCCTTTTCTGATCATTTGTAGTCGTTTAAAGCTGTTTTAAGTGTATTTTCTACTGTTTTTGCCTTATCTTTTCAAAAAAACCCCCAAAAAACAAAAAAATTCCTTGTTTCCCACCTTTCTAAGCTAGTATAGTCCAGTTTTCAGGCTAGTGCTAAATTCAGGGCTGTGATACTAGTTTCTGAGTTGCCCATACTTACTTTCTCGGTTCACCTGTCAGAGAGGGGAGCTTTGAGCAACCTATCTGTCCCTAGAGGAGTGGTTCCAGCCCAGAAGTTAGTAGTTTATTGGCCATTTTGGGCCAATTTCTATCTCTTTCATTTCCCTACTATAAAAACTACGCTTGTACGGTTTTGTGCATCGGGCAGTGCCGGTTAGCTACGGTTAAATTATTCCTGGCTCCACTAAGTCTCCTCTTCAGTTTTTCCCTTGAAACTAGTCTAACTCTCAATCTAAGCACTCAGAAAGCATCTTACAGCCCAGCACTTGCTCAGACCTAATAGCAAGCACTAATATACCCTGACACCGATTGCCCAGCAGGGCAAGTCTCTTTATTCAACCCTCACCAACCAAGCGACTAAGCAGCTCACCATACTATTCAGGCATGAACAAAGGGCAACTTCAGGTGCACTCTCCAGTCCAGCTGGTGAATCTGGGTATCCTGAGGCAATGTTATAACTGCCTCATGTACACAGACAACCCTCTCCTCCTACAACAAAACACTAACATATGTGAGAGATGCAATTATACAGCTAAACTGGAAGCTAAGCTGTCTCCACCGAAGACTGGAACCGACAGTCAAGAGGAGAAGGTTAACACTTGCCCCACACCTCCAGCTGCACACAGACCTATTAAAACAGCGCTGGCAAAAAATACACATAAATGCACAAAATCATACTCGGAGGTTCTAAATAAAAACCTGCAAAAGCATAAGAGTCCTCCAAAGCAGACACCCAAACAACCTGCATCTCCCGTCACAAACCAGACAACACAACGTGTCGCACAATCACAGCCCTTAAGGTGAAATAACATACCCTAACACACTAGTAATAGGTGACTCTATACTCAGGCACACTGACGTCCCACTCACTAGGCTGGACAAGCAGAAGGTTACTGTCAGCTGCCTCTCGGGAGCCAGAATACACCACATAACACAAGCACTCAGGTCACTCCAGAACAAGTACAAATATGACTCTGTCATTGTTCATGTTGGTGTGAATGACCTGAGACGTACCTCCCCAGACTACATGAAAAGAGACACGGAAGAGCTCTCTGATCATGTAGCCCAGGCTGGTATGACCCTTACCCTGAGTTGCATCTTGCCCTCACCAATAATGATTCCTCAGTATAAAGAAAAAATTATCAATTTCAGCAATTGGCTAAGCTTCTGGTGTCATTCAAAGGGGATCCAGTGTCTGTCAGCCCGGGACGACATGCTCGACAAGCCATGTTGCTTCGCAAGAGACGGCTTACACCAGTCCCCTCTAGGCTTTCGAATACCCAAGGTGCAGGGTTTGAGTCTCACAAGGGATAATTGGCTAGGCTTAAATGGCTCGCAAGGGTAGTTAGCTTAGTAATAGACTATGAACCTATGAATACTGGCCAAGGCTCTTGCTACCCCCATAGTGCCTTTTTTAGGCAAGGCTCAAAAGTCAAACCCACCTCCGTAAACAGCACAGTTAACAAAAAACTGAGGGTTATGCTACTCAACACCAGTAGTTTAAATCTCAAAATGCACGCGCTCAAAGCCCTCCTCGGTATGGAGAACGTTGACATCTGTGCAGTAACTGAAACCTGGTTCAAGGTACCAGAGATGACCCCAGCACTACAGGGCTACAACTTATACTGCACATTTCAGCCACAGAACACAGACCGAAACACAAAAGGAGGGGGTGCATCCATATTCATCAAGGATGCCTACACCTCTAGGTTAGTGGCACAGCATGATACCTCTGAGATCATCCATGTGCAACTAACATCAGGCAAATCTGCAATGCAAATTGTGGCCTGCTAAGGATCACCCTCCATGACGCAGGACCACCAGTCCACCTTTCTGGAGACACTGGAAAACATGAAGGTCCTACCGAACACCCTGATATTGGGCAATTTCAATTACCCTACCATTCACTGGGAAAACTACTCGAGTACAAACTCCCAGGCCCAGCGCTTCCTGGAATTCATCAACTCAAATGCCCTGGATCAGCTGGTAAACTCCCCTACCAGAGGTGAAAACATATTGGACCTGGTCATCATCAACGTGGGCGACTGGTGTTCCACACCAGAGGTCAACCCATCACTGGTTAGATCAGACCATAAACTAATCATTCTGGATGTCCACACCCCACCCCCACCACCCAACTAAGGAAACCACAGTAAAAAACTTTTCTAAAGCAAACTTCACCTTACTTAAGACAGAGGTGGTAGGTTTCACAGCCCCCACGCTAAAGGATAATGCTGCCCAAGATGCAGAAACCTTTACAAATGCACTATATGCATGGATCATGCCATCCCTAGCAAAACCAAGACTCACTCCTCTAAGAGAAGGACACCGATTTGGTGGACCACTGCAATAAACAGGCTATACAATAGAAGGAGGAAATTAGTTCAGAAAAAAATCAAATCCCAAGAAGGAAAGACATCCCTGATCAGTATCAGTAAGTAATTAAGGTCTCTCATGAAATCATCCAAGGCTAACTTCGAAAGAAAAATAGCCAAGGACTCAAAAGATAACCACAAAGTCTTTTTTAATCTATGTTAAGAATCTAAGTGGCAACTCGCAGATATGCACTGAACTAGTGCAAAATAGCACAAAATATACTGAACCTACTGATATTGCCAACATCTTGGCAGATAGAGTCAGTGCAAACTTCACCCCCCCCTCACGTCCAAAAGGGCACACAACAATACATGAAAAGTGTAGTGTCCCAAAAATCATAGACGCACAGGTGAAAACAGCCCTTTCAAAAGTGAAAAACACAGCGTCAATGGGACCAGATGGTGTCCCAGGCTGCATCTTGCACAAACTACAGAACGAACTAACCCCCCACCTAAACACGCTGTTCAACCTCAGCCTCTCCACAGGCTATGTGCCCATAGAATGGAGCACAGTAATGGTTATTCCTCTCCACAAAGGAGGGGCCACAACTGACTCTGGTAACTATCGCCCCATAAGCCTGACTAGCCTGGTCTGCAAGGCTATGAGCGCATCATCATGGGACTCATTAACAAAGACATTGGGAACCTCCAAACACTTGGCCCAACCCAGTTCAGCTTTGTTAGGGGCAGATCATGCCTACTAAACCTGGTTGACTTCTTCAAGACAGTCACCAAGGCCATAGACATGGGAAAGGTGGTTCACACAGCCTACCTTGAAGTCGCCAAGGCTTTCAACACCATTCCCCACTCGGGTATTACAGAAAAACTCACCAGCCTGAACATAAACCCCTATGTCATGAGATGTGTTGCCAACTGGCTTACAGACAGAACTCACACGGTAAGAATAGCAGGCTCCAGGTCCAACTCTAAACCAGTCACAAGTGGTGTCCCACAAGGCTCGGTCCTGGGACCCCTACTGTTCGGCATATACTTCTCAGAAATACAGGCAAACACAGGAGGACTATGGCTAACCAAGTTCGCCGATGACTGCAAACTGGGAGCCATAAATGACTCTCTGGCTGACACGGACATCCTCCAAAAGGGCCTTACTGAGATGGGCACCTGGTGTCAAAGTCATGGCCTCAAGTTAAATGCCAAAAAATGTATAGTCATCCCGTTTGGGAAAAACAAAACACCCACAAATTACCACATAGGTGGCAGCCCCCTTAACACAGAAGAGGTAATAAGAGATCTGGGGACCCAGGTAGATAGTAATCTCTCCTTTGACAATCATATTGCCAAAGTAGTTAGGAAATCCTTCTATGTGGCCCATCTAATTACTAAAGGGTTTGCATCTAGAAATAAAGAGGTTATAGTGCCCCTCTACTCATCATTCATTAGTTCCATCATAGAGTACAATGCCCCATTTGGGATGTACCTCACAAGACACTTCCAACAGCTGGAAAGACCACAAAAGTACCTCACTAAGAGGTTTACTGGCCTCAAACATATGTCCTATGCAGCCTGACTAAAAAAACTCCAGCTGTACTCAGTGGCATATCACTTATTCAGAGGTGATCTCTGCCTGACTTACAAAGCCATGTCCAACTCAGAATTGATGGACATGCTCCACCTAAAGAAATCCAAGTCACTGTGAACCATGCGCTCTAGTGAGCTACAACTTGCCACAACAATAAATAGAACATGCTGGAGGGATAGATTCCTGTCACAGAGACTCCCCATGCTTTGGAACAAAATTCCAAATTACATCAGGCAGAGCCCCTCACTAACACTCTTCAAGAGAAACCTTGACGAGTGGATGGGTAACAGAAAATACACTCCTAGGATCACTTCATTGGCTCTGCTTGACAGAGGATCAGTTAATTAATCAATGGGGCAGCAAAAGCCGACACACTCTGGCTAGGATTATAAATGCCCTCGGGCAGACAGCTTAGTACCTACCTATGAACCTATAGATATATATATATATATATATATATACATATATATATATATATATATATATATATATACACACACACACACACACACACACACACACACACACACACACACACACACACACACACACATGCACACACACACCATATGTCCGATATCAACAGGCCTCCTGTGACTGACATGATTGCAATTTGCATATAGGACAGTCCAGTGACACAGTGACTTCATCTAAAACAGTGCCATGGAGGTGGGGGGTGGCTTCAACAAATCATGGTTTCAAAGCTTGTTGGGTACAAAGGCATTGTATAAATTTTGAAAGAATTAATGTTTAAGTATAGTGGTACTATTAAGTACAGAAATCCAAATATTACCTGTTACAACAATTAGAGGTAAAGATGGCTACTTGACTTATGAATAAAAATTAAACTTCTTCATAAATCTTTGTACTGAATAATGAAAACAGATTTGTAAAGTACTGGTATATGTCAGGGAACAACTGAACTGCTTTATAGGAGGTCATTCAGATAATAAGAAGGTGTGTGTGCTTTATATATTAAAATGAAGCATGTATACAAGTTTGTCCTGTGTCAGTTCCAGTACCTTCATTAATCAGAAGATAATGAGACACAGGTAAGGCATACTAAATTGATTGCAAGTGTATTATCAAGCCATTTCTTAAGAGCCTTATGGTACTGAAACAAGGAATATTAAAGATTTCCTTCAGTATTAGGATATCAGCTCTAGCTGGTAAAGATAAGGTGGTATTTGTATCTCCAATTTTGGTCAAAGAGGTTAGATTTCAGATTATAAATAAATGCATTTAGGCATGGTGTATTTCCCGATCCAGACAGATTGCCTAACACTGGCAGTCATAAATTTACTGATGCAACAATGCAATATTTTGCCTGTACATATGTAAAGGCATTAACATTTTTCAACAGATTTCTTCATCTAGGGAGACTGCAGACATTTCAGTAGATATGAAACCTGGCAAAGCCAGAGATTCTCTTGGTTCATACCAAATCATATCACTAGTAATAGATAGAAGTTTCAGAACTATTAATTTGTGTCTTTAACCTGCACCTCTCTTGACTGCTTCTGTAGCTCAGCCTGCAAATTAAGTGTAATAAACTATACAAGTGATGAAGGTTGTGGGTTCAACTCCAATAGGGGTTGCACATAGGCACATCATTGTTATAGAAGGTTGATTGTTTCCTGGACTATCATTATAGTAAAGGCAAAGTAGTAAGACTCTGATGATGTTGTACCTGCATTTTTTCCATCAGCAGATAAATAAGCCAGGTCTATGGTTAATTGTCAAATGGATTCACCATTGAATGGCACATCACTGAAAGCAAACCATTGAATATCCATTCTTCAAATGTGCATTTCATCGAACCTGTGAAATGGGGAAAGTAACTAGTTGGCCAACACCTCCCCATCTCACTTTTCCCCATTGTAGTGTGAACTCAGAGTTGGTATATATAGTTAAGGGGGGTGTTGGGGGGTGAGAGGGTGAACCCCTCACCTGGGTGGGTTTGAAATACTGCCATTTGTGAGATGGGGAAGAGTAGCTTTAATTGTCCTGATCCATATAATTTTCAGAGCTGTGCAAAACATAACATTAGTATGGGAATGTATCAGAAGGTGTACTGCTCAGGATATTCCCTCCACTGTTGTATCGGGTACCTGTTATTTAATTGACCATTTTAAACATCGAATACTGGAAGTTTGAATGGGGAAGTTCGAAAAATAGAAATGTCGAAGCCGTGGAAATTCAAATTCTTTCCCACGGAAAGAATTTGTTTGGCTGTTTCCGTGGCTTCGACATTTTCTGTACTGTGGTGTGAAAGTTACGGATCAGTTTAAGGTAAGTGTGTGAGTGTGACGGACGTTGGGGTTAGGGTGCGGGTAAGGTAAGTGTGTGAAAGTGACAGATTTTAGGGTTAGGGTACGGGTAAGGTAAGTGTGCGATAGTGACGGACTTTAGAGTTAGGGCACGGGTAAGGTAAGTGTGCGATAATGATGGACTTTAGGGTTAGGACGTGGGTAAGGTAAGTGTGTGATAGTGACGGACTTTAGGGTTAGAGTGCAGGTAAGGTAAGTGTGTGATAGTGACGGACCTTAGATTTAGGGTTTGGGTTAAGGTTAGTGCATATATAGTTGTGTATGTAAGGTGTAGTGTAGGTTGATTGGGTTTTTGGTGTGCCTGTGTTGTGTGTCTGTTTCTTGGAACAGCAATTTTTTTCCCTGGGAAAAAATTCACTGTTCTGAGGTTTTGATGTCATATTTCGAACTTCTAAGTTCGAACATATGGTGTTCGAAATTTTGGAAGTTCGATTATATGACAGACCCATTGTAACCTAGAACTGTCATACTTTAGGACAAAGCTACAGTAGCTTTAAATAGTGAGCTGTTGATTGCCAAAGTGCCAACAACAGCTCTCGCTGGACAGACCAAAACCATATAATCTAATTGGAGTTATATGCCAAAAGTAGAGTATCCTAGCAATGAAAACCTGGCCAGTATGGGCCATGTCTTATTCCATAAACTGCTAAGACATATAGCCTATTCCTCAGATGTCAGAGAAGTGGCCAACATGACATTCTGTCTGATGATGTTATCCAATAAAAGCGCACCTACCTTATTCATAAAGCACTGACAGAGAAAAACTCAACTTAGGTGGTTTTGCCAGCATCATGGTGGTTCAAATAGGGTTCCACTCCTTTATATTTATTTTATAATTGAAATCTGTTTTACTATATGCCATGGAGATACAAGCTCTAAACTGAAAATATTGCCACTGATGAGACACGAAAGAGGGAAAGTACCTCTTAATGGCATTCCATTTGTGGCCTTTGAGACTTCCCATTTATCAGGAATGTAATATATCCCCACAGTTATCCAGTTTCTCCATGAATCACTTCACATACAATATATATAATTCTAGATGAAGTCACTTCCTAAGCTTTGTAAAAACACTTCTCTAGTTTTATATTGGTTAAAACTATTGATAAACACACAGGCCTTGAGTAAAACAGATTTTCCTTTGGCATTCCATGTGACAAATAAAATAGCACTGCTTTTGGAACCAGATTATCTATTAAGTAGATCCTACAATGTTTTGAAATAATTTAGTCAAATGGTAATCAACTGATTCTGCAACAACAAAAAAATGAGATTTAACAGTAATACACAGAATGCACATCAATATGCAACTGTCTGCTATGAAACAAGAAGAATGAAACAAAAACTTATACCAGAATATGGGCAGCTTACTGTAGAGAAAAATAACAGTCGCTTAATTAATGTTCCCTCTTTTGAGTCCCAGGTCAACACTATCAGGTAGTGCCCCAACATCATTTTAAACACCCACATGTATAATAACTATGCATTAACAAATAGGAAGTAGTGTGTGACCAACACCAGTAGATGGATGTGCATCAATGTGTCCATAGTCCAGGAGAATTAAGGTATCTACTAAGGTGTTAGCCCCGCCAGTGTTCACTTGCCATGACTTCAAAGAGCTGCCACAGAAGTGCATTCACTGTCAGCAGCATTCCTGTAACAGTGATACACCACCCAAAGGCAGGTTTAGATTTACAAGTTTCTCACTTTCATTTGAAGTAGCTTCATTGGATAGTTCAGCACAGAAAGCAGCATCCTTTGCATGACCTGATTCCATTTACTCCCTTAAGCTGATTCAGTTTATCCAGACAGTTTTCTGGTGCCATAAATGTCATGCCCTGTACATCGTCAGAGGTACCATTTTTCTTCTCCAATAGGTCCAAGCTGCATGCTGTTGAAGTGGCAGAAGAGGTCAGGTCTCCCCTTCAACTAACCGTTCTCAAACCGCCAACAATCAGTCAAATGGCTCTCTGCTCAACCCCCCCCCCCCCACTGTGGAAATGGGAGTCCCCCAAGGATCTATCCTTGGGTCTCTACTCTTTAATATTTTCACCAATCTATTACACACCTCTTGCTCCCAGTCATCCCTTGTACAATACGCTGATGACTCTACTGTCATCACCATCGCAGACAATCCATCAGACCTCCACTCTACTACACAAGCATCATTTAATTCCATTGAGACATGGCTTAGTGAACAATTAATTCTCAACCCAAAGAAATCTAAGCTCTTACTCTTTCTCCATAAGAACCTCTCTAATCTCAAATCTACTTTTACTATTCAATCTAGCAACAACACAGTCATCACTGTAGAACCTAGCACAAAACTGCTAGGATTCATAATAGATGATCAGCTTAAATTTGATGTACATGTCACAAACAGTATTAAAAGACACACTAGAAACTCGGACACCTTTACTGCAAAAAGAAATTCTTAACCAGCAGGGCCAAAATAACTCTCTCATGCATTTCTTCTTCCTACTCTATTATACAGCTGTCAGGTATTCACAAATCTAAACTTCACACTCCTCCCCAAACTAGAAACTACCTATAATAATGTGGCCAGATTCTCTGCAAACCAAACCTACAAGTCTCACCACTGCATATCTCTTAAGCAACTAGACTGGCTAGAATTTCCCCCTCCTCAAGCTTCATCAACTACAACTTATCCACTCCATCCTATATTTGCTGTCCTTCTGTCCTAGCCTTACTTCACTTATATTCAAATACTCTCCGACTCCTGCTAGACCACTTCACAGCTCCGACCAAGACCTGCTACAGATTTATAAACCTAAGACCAAAACAGGTTGTATATTCTATGATTACAGCCCTGCCACATCCTGGAACAAACTACCACTAAAAATTAGGTCACTTGTTTGTTTGTTTGTCTTTCGGCTTGTCCCGGTTAGGGGTCGCCACAGTGGAACTCCGGTCCACTAATGATTGGCAGTAGATTTTCACGAACGCCAAGGTGCCAGCTTGACGTCCAACCTTCAACAAAGGCACGCCCATTTACGTATGTCTTTCAAATGCCCACCCAACCGCGGGGAGGACATGCAGACTCACATGCAGACTCCACACAGAAGGCAATCCCCACACTCTAGTTGAGAATCGAACAAGAGAACCTCTTGCTGTGTGGCAACAATGCTACCGCTGCACCACCTAACCACCCTAAACAATTCAAAACTGCCACTCATGAATACCTAAAGAAAAAGTGGTCTTGCTACTGCACTCATCCCCTATGACCCTCTTTCTCCTTAGTATCAAACACCCCTCTCTTTCCTTTGCCCATCTTACCAATACCCTCTTTCCTCTGCCCATCTTACCTACAACCATCCACCACTTCCTTTCACACCCCTTCTTCCTTGTCTGATCTTCCACCTGCACTGTCTGCTAACAGCTTTCTTTTATCTATTCTTTTACCTGATCCCAACCTCCCTTCTCTCATCTTTCCTCTTCAGTATTTTTTCTCATATTTCTCTCCATATTACTCTATGGTAATTTACTATAAACACATAAAAAATTAAAAATCACTCGACCAGTAACCACGTCTCCCCAAGACAGTCAGGACAGCAGATCCAAGAATAAAATAGCCTTTAATGTTCACTAACACAGTAATAACAAGAATCCACAAGAAATCAGTTTAGCATGCTTTCACCCAGTAAAATACTAGGCTTCTTCAGAACAAAGAAGCATCCCCACCCAGTACATTTAAATAATGCAGCACAGCCAATCACATCCATAAATCAATTAAGTGTGCTTACCATCAATTAATTACCATGGAATACCCTAATTAAAAGCATAGTAATTTAAAAAAGATGAATCGTAGCTCTAGCATTCAGAAAATACAGGTTACATCCACTCTAAAGTAGAGGTATATTTGGTTTAAACCTTACAATCCAGTTCATAAAAGCAATGTCAAAACCCTACTATAACAATAAATATCCTATTAAATAAAAATAGGAAAATGCATATGTAAAATACATCAATCATTCAGAACAATAAATACAATACTAATAACAACAAAATATTTAATAGATAAATATAGATATAAATATAAATCTTACAATTTAGCAGCCCTGAGTTTTATAACACTGTTAATACTGATGTGGTCATTGAGCCCAGGGGGTCTACCCACGTCTAACTTCAACTGCCAAAACAGTTCTCTGTATTCCACCCTGGAATCCCAGCTCCCTCCATGGGGATCAACTAACACTTGTTCTAACACAAAAAATTTTATTCTCATGTCCCTACATGTTAAAGAGTGTCTGTAAAAAGCATTTGATTTTTTCCCTCTAGAAACCTCGTATAAATGCTCATAAATCCTTCTCCTAAGTGGTCTCTTGGTCTTACTGATGTAAAAACTCTGGCAACTTTCCCAAATCCCAATATACACCACCCCTTTCGTACTACAATTGTAGTATTTTGATGCTTTCAACCTAAAACCCCTAGATGGAATATATAACTCACCCTTGTCCAAAATGTGTCCACATTGTTGGCAGGCTCCACATTTGTGAGTCCCCCATCTTACTTCATCAGTAACCTGTCTAACAACCTGTTTCCTTTCAAAGAGTTCTTTAAGGTTGGTATCACTCCTTCTAATGAAAGTAGAGTGGTTTGGAAGAAATGGTCTAGTGTCATCATTAAACTTTAACATATGCCAGTATTTTTAGTAACATCTTCCACTTGGGTGAATGCAGTAGAAAAGGTGTGAATGAAAGCCCCTCTGTGTTTAAGATCACCTTCCTGTGATACGTCCACTTCAAGCGGACCCTTACCTAACAAGGGAAAAAGCTTCCTTTCCCTGTTCATAATAACGTCGTTGACCATGTTGTCCACCAATTGTTTGGGATAACCTCTCTCTAAAAAAAGTGTGGTCAGGGTCCTAATCTCTTCTAAAAGTTCGGCAGTCACACTGGTCATTCTAGAGACCCTAATCATCTGCCCCTTCACTATCCCTTTTTTTGATAATAGAGGTGTTCGCTATCAAAATATAAGTATGAGTTAGAGAACGAAACCTTCTGGTATAATTTGGACTGAAAGCAGTGGTTAATCACATCCTTATAAAGTGTAATGTCTAAATAGCTGATGGAAAAATCGCTAACTGTGTATGTAAAGGCCAGAGAATCAGTAGTTTGGTTAAGATACACCATAAAATCTTAAAATTTCTCTCTAGGCCCATCCCACAGTAAACAAATATCATCCAAGTAACAGGTGTAAAATGTGATGTAACCCCACCAATCTGTGTTAAGAACATATTTTTGTTCCCAGTAGTACAAAACACAGCATATAGGGGAGCACAAGTGGCCCCCATCGCAACACCTTTCCTTTGTTGGTAAAACTCACCGTTAAAGTGAAAGCAAAAATCTGGGAAGCTCAGAGGTATTGCCTAGCAAAATGAGTGTATTATTGAGTGCTAACTACAGTACAGAGTTCAGTACAACAAATGCCTCTTGTTCACTAAGAAACTTTAGGGCTACCAGATAAAGAATGCATGTGGGAGAGGTATAAATGCCTATTCAAACTAGAGGCTGCCATCTGACGAATTACAGCTGCCAGTACGCAGCTTACTATCACTCTACAGAAATCCAGTCCAAACAGTAAGCCCATATATGCTGAGGTACTGAAAAATCCCTTTGTAAGCCTCTTAGGTAATGTATGAGAATGCCAAAAGCACAGCAACATATTCTAGCTTTATCTCCTACACACACACACACACACACACACACACACACACACACACACACACACACACACACACTCACACACACACACACACACACACACACACACACACACACACACACAAACACACATTGTCATCCTCTCCTTCTTCCACAAACGAGGGTTGCAAGACCTGCACGCAAAAACCTTACAGCACCTAGAGCAAACAGCTACCTACTACAATGTTTTAGTCATAGGATACTTTATAATAAAAAACATGCATGTTCACCAATAGCATGCAATTAGCTGTCTTTTAATTGTGAGAATTCAGGATGTCAGGGCTATTAGATCCCATACCTCAAGTATGCGTATGATATAGTCATTACCATTAGATCCTATACCTCAGTTATGCATAAGACCTAGTCATTTCATATGTGGGAATAAATGATCTTAGGCAGATGAAGAGAGACATGGCTGAGATCTCAATGTATGCATTTAAGCTGAGAGGCATATTGCTATTGCCCAAATGATACCACAATACAAAAAGACAATAATTAATTTTTGCAATCAGTTTGATAATTTGTGTCACTCAAATATGGAGCCAACATGTAAATTTGGGTGGAGTTGGTCAAGAGTTCCCTTTTGCTTCATTAGCGAAAGCCTTCACCTCTCAGCTCAGGATTTCTGCATATCAGTGACAGTTTTTGCACATATAGTGAATTTTTTAGGGAGAGTAAAACCCACGATTTTTCCAACTTATCATAGGTTCATTGGTTGGTATTAGGCTATTGGCGTTAGGGCTTATACGAGCCTAGCCATAACAATTCCTTGGCTATTTCTTCCCACAGTATTTACTTCCCTAGTAAATAGTCATAGTAAAATAGTCTTTTATAAATCAGTGCTATTCTAAAAATGTCTGGAAAAGAAACTGCCTAGCTTTCAGGCATTCTGACCCTGAAGCACATACACATATGTACTGTTAAAATAGTTGTTCCAGTTAACTGTCTTTGATCCTGGTTTCAGTGTTTATCATTCATTCAGATGCTCCACTGAAGAAGTGAATATATCCAGATGTGGTTTATCCATATTCATCAGCTATCTCATGACTTCACAACTAGTCAGTCAGGATAACAGCTGAAAATGTCTACACATCCTAGTTTCAAAATACCAACCCATTTATCACATCATTGAAAGGTGCAGAACTGCATAGTCCCTTGCATGTTTCACACTGCCCAAAACTTGAAGAAGTCTGTTTGAACCGAACCTAATCAGAAGGGGAGAACAGCCAAAACATTTATTTTTGTTTGGCTGGCAGAATGCTTGTAGGGAAAATACAGGATTATAGTTTACAGTATTGATAACTTGAATGCAGTTCAGTAAAGGTGGTAATAAAGAAATGTTCTGAATTAATTCAAGTGGAGTAAATGCAAATACTCAATAAAGTATTAGATGCAAGTTGCTGTCTTGTTCTAAATATGGAAACTATTTTCAACAAAGGAAGAGTTTGTGAAGAGAACTGATATCATTCACTCCTCCCTTTTCTCTTTCTTTGGGGGAAGATCATTTAGCCTGAATGTCAAAAGTTCTCTGGTCATGCACAGAACAGTCCTCTCAGTCAGTGTTTTGAGATGTTAAGGCAAACAAACGAGGGAATGATTATAGTGAGGAAGATACTGGAATGGTCCACAGATCTCAAAATGAATGACAGAAAATAGGAATGCAAAGTAATGGCGGTTGAGAAAAAATAGGATTAAGATGGAAGGATATAGCGGAGACTGAAAGGCTAAAGTTAAATTAGACAGACTAGGAATCATCTAGACAGCCCAGGAATCTTACAGCTGGCAGGACACTGGACCTGTCAAGGAGGGACCATCAGGTCATGAGATCTGCATGTATGAAACCAGTCACCTCCAACAACATAACTTTGTAGCTGGATAAGGGCGGTTAAGGGCTGTTATACTGGAAGCCGTGAAACTGGCTAGGAGGAGAATACCTATCAAGAAGGAATATGGGATTTAAATGATCAGTCTGGAATACAGAAACACTGTTGGTGCAGTGGCAGCCAGCATAC
This sequence comes from Protopterus annectens, assembly GCF_019279795.1. Lineage (NCBI taxonomy): Eukaryota > Metazoa > Chordata > Ceratodontiformes > Protopteridae > Protopterus > Protopterus annectens. The sequence continues at coordinate 810,104,689 of NC_056744.1, forward strand.
CAGGCTTGGAGCTCATGATTATTGAAGAGTCGGGGGAATCCGTGCAAGAATGTGAGCTTATTAAATACCCCCCTCTTCAATGATACAAAAATTCCAATATTACTGAAAGTATGCAGTGATACAGAGAATCCTGACATGGAAGTTATATAAAATGCAACCGGTAAGACACATAAATGCAAGGATATTTTGATGGCTCTTTTCCAGAGAAATGGTTGAACTTATTATCACCTTCAAATTTTTTTGTTTGAGGTGGAAATGGCCACAAAGTACACTTGACGTTTTTTGGAAACTTCCTTAATTTTGAAATAAGTAGTTCTTATGCGGAGTCAAAGAAAAATAAAGAAAATTTTAAAGCATTTTGAAACAGTGAAATGTAAGAAACACAAAGGCAAACATATCTTGGTGTCTCTTTCACATGGTGGGGGTTGGGTGGGATAATTATCACTTCCAGATCTTTTTGTTGCAGTGGGAATGGCCATGAAGCAAACTTGAGATCTTTTGCCACATTTCTTATATTTGAAAAGTGCTGCTTTTACAGTGAGTATAGGAAAAAAGAAAAAAAAAGCAGCATATCCAGTTGTATAACACAGTTTAAATAACGTTTCTGATATTTTTAAATGTAAATCAGATGATTCAGATAATCTGGTATGATATAAAGAACATGAGTTAAATCAAGCATACAATAAATGATAACCCATATAAATTCTGTGTGAAAACGTAATTGAAATCTTGCATATAGGTTCATACTTTCATAGGTAGGTACTAGGCTATCTGCCCGAGGTCATTTATAAGCCTAGCCAGAGTGTGTCGGCTTTTGCCACCCCATTGATTAATTAACTGATCCTCTGTCAAGCAGAGCCAATAAAGTGATCGTAGGGCTGTATTTTCTGTTACCCATCCACTTGTCAAGATTTCTCTTGAAGAGTGTTAGTGAGGGGCTCTGCCTGTTGTAATCTGGAATTTTGTTCCAAAGCATGGGGAGTCTCTGTGACAGGAATCTATCCCTCCAGCATGTTCTATTTATTGTTGTGGCAAGCTTAACTCACTAGAGCGCGTGGCTCGCAGTGACTTGGATTTCTTTAGGTGAAGCGATATGCAATAAGCGATATGCAACTGAGTATAGCTGGAGTTTTTTCAGTCGGGCTGCATAGGACATATGTTTGAGGCCAGTAATCCTCTTGGTGAGGTACTTTTGTGGTCTTTCCAACTGTTGGAAGTGTCTTGTGAGGTACATCCCAAATGGGGCATTGTACTTTATGATGGGTCTAATGAGTGACGAGTAGAGGGGCACTATAACCTCTTTATTTCTAGATGCGAACCCTTTAGTAATAAGATGGACCACATAGAAGGATTTCCTAACTACTTTGGCAATACGATTGTCAAAGGAGAGATTACTATGTACCTGGGTCCCCAGATCTCTTATTACCTCTTCTGTATTAAGGGGGCTGTCACCTATGTGGTAATTCGTGGGTGTTTTTTTTTTCCCAAATGGGATGACTATGCATTTTTTGGCATTTAGCTTAAGGCCATGACATTGACACCAGGTGTCCATCTCAGTAAGGCCCTTTTGGAGGATGTCCATATCAGCCAGAGAGTCAATTATGGCTCCCAGTTTGCAGTCATCGGCGAACTTGGTTAGCCATAGTCCTTCTGTGTCTTCCTGTACTTCTAAGAAGTATATGCTGAACAGTAGGGGTCCCAGGACCGAGCCTTGCGGGACACCACTTGTGACTGATTTAGAGTCAGACCTGGAGCCCGCTATTCTTACCATGTGAGTTCTGTCTGTAAGCCAGTTGGCAACCCATCTCAAAACATAGGGTTTATGTTCAGGCTGGTGAGATTTTCTGTAATACCCGAGTGGGGAATGGTGTCGAAAGCCTTGGCGAGGTCAAGGTAGGCTGTGTGAACCACCTTTCCCATTTTCTATGGCCTTGGTGACTGTCTCGAAGAAGTCAACTAGGTTTAGTAGGCACGATGTGCCCTTAACAAAGCCAAACTGGGTCAGGTCAAGTGTTTGGAGGTTCCTAATGTCTTTGTTAATGAGTTCCATGATGATGCGCTCCATAGCCTTGCAGACCAGGCTAGTCAGGCTTATGGGGTGATAGTTACCAGGGTCAGTTGTGGCCCCTCCTTTGTGGAGAGGAATAACCATTGCTGTGCACCATTCTATGGGCACGTAGCCTGTGGAGAGGCTGAGGCTGAACAGCGTGTTTAAGTGGGGGGTTAGTTCGTTCTGTAGTTCATGCAAGACGCAGCCTGGGACACCATCTGGTCCCATTGATACTGTGTTTTTCACTTTTGAAAGGGCTGTTTTCACCTGTGCGTCTGTGATTTTTGGGACATTACACTTTTCTGGTATTGTTGTGTGCCCTTATGGAGGTGAGAGGGGGTGAAGTTTGCACTGAATCTGTCTGCCAGGATGTTGGCAATATCAGTAGGTTCAGTATATTTTGTGCTATTTTGCACTAGTTCAGTGCATATCTGCGAGTTGCTCATTCTTAACATAGCTAAAGAAGGCTTTGTGGTTATCTTTTGAATCCTTGGCTATTTTTCTTTCAAAGTTAGCCTTGGATGATTTCATGAGGGACCTTTGTTTCTTACTGATACTGATCAGGGATGCTTTTCCTTCTTGGGATATGCTTTTTTCTGAACTAGATTCCTCCTTCTATTGTATAGCCTGTTTATTGCAGGGGTCCACCAAACTGGTTTCCTTCACTTAGAGGAGTGAGTCTTGCTTTTGCTAGCAATGGCACGATCCATGCATCCTTGTAGGTGCTCATAGAATGCATTTGTAAAGGTTTCTGCATCTTGGGCAACGTTATCCTTTAGTGTGAGGGCTGTGAAATTTACCACCTCTGTCTTAAGTAAGGTGAAATTTGCTTTAGAAAAGTTTTTTACTGTGGTTTCCTTAGTTAGGGGTGGGGTGTGGACATCCAGAGTGATTAGTTTATGGTCTGATCTCACCAGTGATGGGTTGACCTCTGGTGTGGAACACCTGTCGCCCATGTTGATGATGACCAGGTCTAATATGTTTTCACCTCTGGTAGGGGAGTTTACCAGCTGATCCAGGGCATTTGAGTTGATGAATTCCAGGAAGCACCGGGCCTGGGAATTTGTACTCGAGTAGTTTTCCCAGTGAATGGTAGGTAGGGTAATTGAAATCGCCCAATATCAGGGTGTTCGGTAGGACCTTCATTTTTTCCAGTGTCTCCAGAAAGGTGGAGTGGTGGTCCTGGGTCATGGAGGCTGATCTGTAGCAGGCCACAATTTGCATTGCAGATTTGCCCGATGTTAGCACATGGATGATCTCAGAGGTATCATACTGCAGCACTAACCTGGAGGTGTAGGTATCCTTGATGAATATAGATACACCCCCTCCTTTTGTGTTTCGGTCCATGTTCTGTCGCCGAAATGTGTGGTATGAGTTGTAGCCTGGAAGGGCTGGGTTGCTCTCTGGAGCCTTGAACCAGGCTGCAGTTACTGCACAGATGTCGACGCTGTCCATACTGAGGAGTGCTTCGAGTGCATGCATTTTGAGATTTAAACTCATGGCGTTGAGTAGCATAACCCTCAGTTTTTTGTTAATTGTGCTGTTTATGGAGGTGGGTTTGACTTTTGAGCCTTGCATAAAAAGGGCACTATGGGGACAGCAAGAGCCTTGGCCAGTATTTGAAAGCCTAGGGATGAAAGGTGCAAGCCATCGCTTGCAAAGCAACGCGATTTGTCGAGCATATCGTCCCAGGCTGACAGACACTGGATCCCCTTTGAATGACATCAGAAGCTTAGCCAGTTGTTGAAATTGATCATTTTTTTTCTTTATACTGAAGTATCATTCTTGTTGAGGGCAGGATGCTACTCAGGGTCAGGCTCATAGTGGCCTGGGCTACATGATCAGAGAGCTCTTCCATGTCTCTTTTCATGTAGTCCAGGGAAGTACGTCTCAGGTCATTCACACCAATATGAACAATGACAGAGTCATATTTATACTTGTTCTGGATTGACCTGTGTGCTTGGGTTGTGTGGTGGATTCTGGGTCCGACAGGCAGCTAACAGTAACCTTCTGCTTGTCTAGCCTAGTGAGTGGGACGTCAATGTGCCTGACTATAGAGTCACCTATTACTAGTGTGTTAGGTATGTTACTTCACCTTAAGGGCTGTGATTGTGCAGCACACTGATTTTTTGTTTTATGTGTTGCCTGGTTTGTGACGGGAAGTGCAAGTTGCTTGGGTGTCTGAACGAAAACAGTCCTTGAACCAAATAAGGAATCAGATGCAAAAACCAGAGAATACAAGAAAAAGAAAAATAATCTGGTTCCACACAGCAGTGAAAATCAATATGTCCTTTACAGTAGTAGGTAAGCACTTTCTTGGAATAACATCCGCTTCATCAGACCAACAAAGATAGAATAGCAGTTACATTTTTAAACACTAAAACATCCAATCAAAAATCAGATAAAATGTGCATCATAGCTAAAAGCCGTTTGATAAAATACATCTGTAGAATATATAGATTGTTAAAAAATTGAATAAAACAGACTAAATGAAAAATACATACTTAAAACTGGTAACAAATTCAATAGTAAAAAATAATAAAAGATGGACTATTGAAACATATATGATAAAATATTAAAAGAGAGATCAATGCTTTAGTGGCCATGCTTTAAGGAAGGGTTTCAGGGAAACTCTGTTGTTTAAACCAGGAAGTTTATCAGCTTGAAAGCACAAAATCCATTTCTGTTCACTAGATTCTGTTCTCTTATTTATGTCACCTCCTCTCTTGGTACTATGTAGAATCTCTAGTACCATAAAGCTAAATTTATGTTCTTTACCATCTTTAGCTACATGTAGTGATAGTGCGCTGGTTTCTTTAACATTCCTGATATCCCTAACGTGTTCAAGTATTCTATTCTTAAACACCCTGTTCATTTTCCATATGTAAAATGAGAAGCAGGTAGTACAATATCAAAAATAGACAACATTTTTTGTTCGACAATCTGCATAAAAAGCAGTATCTATCTTAAAACCCAAAGTGGGATGTGTGAAATGATTACCAATATGTATATGTGTACAGGCCATACAATTCCTACACACATATGTACCAAGTCTATCAGATATTATAGTTGATTTAGTATTAAAGGATCGATAACAGAGCTGACCCTTAAGTGATCTATTATTTCTAAAAGCAAGATCGGTCTGTGTGCCAATGACCCCATTCAACTCATGTACAGTACACAAAATATCCCAGTTCTTTTTAATAATATCACATGCTACATGCACATTACTGGAAAAGGTCAATGGCATCCTTAGTTTATTCCTAGAGGTATCAGTGGAAGCATCACTTGAGAAAGTATTGTCAATATTATCCCTGTTGTTAATATTAGTGGGGAGGGGGGAAAAGTATGGCTGGCACTTACCTGATCTATGCCGCCATCCTTCTGCTATTTGAGAATCAATAAGTTTACTACTATAGCCTTTTTCTAAAAATTCTTGTTTAAGTGTTTGTAATGCAACAATGAGACTATCACCATCATTAAAAAGTCTCATAGGTCGAAATATCTGTCCTTTCAACACATTAAATTTCGTATGATTCGGATGCATACTGCCATAATGTAGAAAATTATTCTTTCTAACAGTTTTCGTATACAAAGTAGTAGACACAGTGGATAAATTATTTTTAGTAACTTTAACATCCAAAAACTCTACTTCTTTTTCAGAATATTCATAGGTAAAACTCAAAAAAGTATTTAACTGATTTAAGTATAAAAGAAACTCTTGTAGCCGCTGCTCTGAGCCATGCCACAACAAAAAAATATCATCCACAAAACGTTTATACCATTTGATGTTAACCTGGTATTCATTATTTGAAAGTACATGTTTAGCTTCCCAATTAGCTACGGATAGGTTGGCGTAGCTATTAGCACAAGCTGTGCCCATAGCTATGCCAACTTTTTGTGCATAATAAACATCATTAGAAATAAACACATGGTTTTCTAGGACAAAGATAGAATAGCAGTTACATTTTTAAACACTATTATTATTATTTTTTACTATTGTATTTGTTACCAGTTTTAAGTACATATTGTTCATTTAGTCTGTTTTATTTAATTTTTTAACAATCTATATATTCTACAGATGTATTTTATCACATGGCTTTTAGCTATGATGCACATTTTATCTGATTTTTGATTGGATGTTTTAGTGTTTAGAAATGTAACAGCTATTCTATCTTTGTTGGTCTGATGAAGCGGATGTTATTCCGAGAAAGAGCTTACTTACTACAATAAAGGACATATTGATTTTCACTCCTGTGTGGAACCAGATTTTTTTTCTTTTTCTTGTATTCTCTGGTTTTTGCATCTGTTTCCTTATTTGGTTCAAGGACTGTTTTCGTTTGGTATATTTTCTTTATCTTTGAACCAAGCATGGCAGGAAACAAAATGGATCATTTGGACAATTTTGTACATTCGATGGATTTGCCATCTAATAGGAGGAACAACTATCATTTGTCTACTTTATTGGACTTTCAAACTAATCCATTACTTAATGGAACTTATATGCAGATAACATCACTGACTCCAGATAATCCTGATTTATCTGCAGCTTTCAGAGATGACTATCGCAATCTGGAGAATAAACTTTATAAGTTTAAGCGCTTGCAGTGGCAGCGCTTTCATCTTGAGGCTTCACTGAGCCTTAATATAGCACCAAGGGGACTTAGGGTTCTCACCATGCCCAGTTATGGGCAAGCTTATCCTGAGCTACTTAGGCTCTGGCAGTTACTTAACCTTGAGTGCAGCGCTAAATATATGCAGCTCCTTATCAAAATTTTTAGACCAAAGGAGCTAAAACTATCTAATGAAATCACTGAGTTGCAAAACATAATTAACAATACCTATTCAGATGAACTTGTTGGTGATAAAATGGATGTGTTGTTTGAAAATATTACTGGATATGACAAGAGACTTTCTGCTACCAAAAACAAAAAATTACAAAGGGATTTGAAGGATTTTAAAGAAGGTAATGTCTTCTCTTGGGTAAATGAAAGGGTTAATACTAACTTCAACATGCAGCATATAACAGGAAATGGGCGGAGCTCTGTAAGACCCAGAACTACATTGCATTCAACTGTTTCAGATGAACAAGCAGCATATGCAAATGCTGTTAAAACTACCACTTCTACAGAACCCACAGAACTTTTACCCAGTGTTTCTATTGCTCCTGTAAGTGAGGGAATTGTTTCAGAAGTCAACCTAAATACTTCTGCAGCTGCTGTAAGCAGTCACTCTGATGCCAGCACAAGCACTGCAGCTGTTAGACCTAAAACAAGCATGGCTTCCAGTGTGAGTTTAAATTCCACAGAGCAGGCCTCTGTATTATCAGGCTCCACCCGTGGACATTTTTTATTGAAAGAACCTCTGCCTACAAGAGGCAGATCGAGGAATCGCCTGCAAAATCAATGTACATGACGATTACACAGCCAGGAGGACGAAATAAGGTCAGGAAAGAGATACAAACAAGCTTAGTTCACAATATCTCTACTTTAACTTTAACTGACTCACAATTATCTGTGTTAAACAGAGGTTTAACATTTGTTCCGGCTCAAAGAATGGACATAACAGAGGTAATTAAAGACCTACACCTTTTTGGCAGAACTCTTACACTTAAAGTTATGTTTGGTAATTCTAATAATGCTGATTGTATATTTAGAAAGCCCAGCACTTACATACCACCTAGTAATTCTACTATAGATCTGTTCATTGACCTTTGTGAAAAACAACTTAGAGAGAAGTCTCTAGATAAGCAAACTAATGATTTTAGTAATTTATCAGCTGCAGAGATACAAGCTCTAGTTGAATTGAAAGAACTAAATAGTATAGAAATACATCTAGCTGATAAAGGAGGTGGTATTGTTGTTATCGACAAGGACAAATATATAGAATCTATGTTAAGTCATCTCAGTGACGTTGATACGTATGCCATTTTACCTATGCATATACTCAGTAGTGTCATAGAAAAAGTACAGTTTTCAATCTTTGATTTATTAATAACAGGCATGATATCTGAGCAACTGTTTGAGCATTTCAAGGTCGAACATCCAACAGTCCCATTGATATATGGTCTACCCAAAATACATAAGAATCCCTTAACTCCACCTATGCGTCCTATAGTTTCAGGCCAAGGTTGGGTAACTGAGCCACTTTCTATTTTTGTAGAAAAGACTTTGCATGCTGCCTTGGCTAATTGTAGCACTGTTTTAAAGGATACCAAGAGTTTTTTTTTTAAATGAGCTATCTAAACAAAATGAATTTATCTTAGGACAATGTTTATTTGTAACTCTGGATATTGAATCATTGTTCATTGTTATACACAATGAATGGGGAATTGAAAATGTCAGAGAATTACTGTGTGAGAGAAACACCCCTGATACTAAGGTGACACTTATTTGCACACTTCGGAAATCATCCTAGAAAACAATGTGTTTATTTTTAATGATGTTTATTATGCACAAAAAGTTGGCATAGCTATGGGCACAGCTTGTGCTAATAGCTATGCCAACCTATCCCTAGCTAATTGGGAAGCTAAACATGTACTTTCGAATAATGAATACCAGGTTAACATCAAATGGTTTAAACATTTTGTGGATGATATTTTTTTGTTGTGGCATGGCTCAGAGCAGCGGCTACAAAGTTTCTTTTATACTTAAATCAGTTAAATACTTTTTTGAGTTTTACATATGAATATTCTGATAAAGAAGTAGAGTTTTTGGATGTTAAAGTTACTAAAAATAATTTATCCACTGTGTCTACTACTTTGTATAAGAAAACTGTTAGAAAGAATAATGTTCTACACTATGGCAGTATGCATCCGAATCATACGAAATTTAATGTGTTGAAAGGACAGATATTTCAAACTATGAGACTTTTTAATGATGATGATAGTCTCATTGTTGCATTACAAACACTTAAACAAGAATTTTTAGAAAGAGGCTATAGTAGTAAACTTATTGATTCTCAAATAGCAGAAGGATGGCGGCATAGATCAGGTAAGTGCCAGCCATACTTTTCCCCCCTCCCCACTAGTATTAACAACAAGGATAATATTGACAATACTTTCTCAAGTGATGCTTCCACTGATACCTCTAGGAATAAACTTAGGATGTCATTGACCTTTGCCAGTAATGTGCATGTAGCATGTGATATTATTAAAAAGAACTGGGATATTCTGTGTACTGTACATGAGTTGAATGGCGTCATTGGCACACAGCCAGATTTTGCTTTTAGAAATAATAGATCACTTAAGAGTCAGCTCTGTTATCGATCCTTTAATACTAAATCAACTATAATATCTGATAGACTTGGTACATATGTGTGTAGGAATTGCATGGCCTGTACACATATACATATTGTTAATCATTTCACACATCCCACTTTGGGTTTTAAGATAGATACTGCTTTTTATGCAGATTGTTGAACAAAAAATGTTGTCTATTTTTGCTATTGTACTACCTGCTTCTCATTTTACATATGGAAAATGAACAGGGTGTTTAAGGATAGAATACTTGAACACCTTAGGGATATCAGGAATGTTAAAGAAACCAGCGCACTATCACTTCATGTAGCTAAAGAGGGTAAAGAACATAAATTTAGCTTTATGGTACTAGAGATTCTACATAATACCAAGAGAGGAGGTGACATAAATAATAGAACAGAATCTAGTGAACAGAAATGGATTTTGCGCTTTCAAGCTGATAAACCTCCAGGTTTAAACAACAGAGTTTCCCTGAAACCCTTCCTTAAAGCATGGCCATTAAAGCATTGATCTCTCTTTTAATATTTTATCATATATGTTTCGATAGTCCACCTTTTATTATTTTTTTACTATTGTATTTGTTACCAGTTTTAAGTACATATTGTTCATTTAGTCTGTTTTATTCAATTTTTTAATGATCTATATATTCTACAGATGTATTTTATCACATGGCTTTTAGCTATGATGCACATTTTATCTGATTTTTGATTGGATGTTTTGGTGTTTAAAACTGTAACTGCTATTCTATCTTTGTTGGTCTGATGAAGCAGATGTTATTTCAAGAAAGCGCTTACCTACTACAATAAAGGACATATTGATTTTCACTGCTGTGTGGAACCAGATTATTTTTCTTTTTCTTGTATTGTTTGGGTGTCTGCTTTGGAGGTCTCTGATGCTTTTGGAGGTTTTTATTTAGAGCCTCCGAGTATGATTTTGTGTATTTATGTGTATTTTTTTGCCAGTGCTGTTTTAGTAGGTCGGTGTGCGTCTGGAGTTGTGGTGCAAGTGTTAACCTTTTCCTCTTGACTGTCTGTTTCAGTCTTGGATGGAGACAGCTTACTTCCAGTTTGGCTGTATAATTGCATTTCTCGCATATGTTAGTGTTTTGTGGTAGGAGGAGAGGGTTGTCTGTGTACATGAGGCAGTTATAACAGTGCCTCAGGATACCCAGGTTCACCAGCTGGGCTGGAGAGGGCACCTGAAGTTGCCCTTTGGTCATGCCTGAATAGTAGGGTGAGCTGCTTAGTCGCTTGGTTGGTGAGTGGTGAATAAAGAGCCTTGCCCTGCTGGGCAATCAGTGTCAGGGTATATTAGTGCTTGCTATTAAGTCTGAACAAGTGCTAGGCTGTAAGATGCTTTTTGAGTGCTTAGATTGAGAGTTAGATTAGTTTCAAGGGAAAAACTGAAGAGGAGACTTAGTGTAGCCGGGAATAATTTAACCGTAGCTAACCGGCACTACCTGGTGCACAAAACTGTGCAAATGCGGTTTTTATAGTAGGGAAATGAAAGAGATAGAAATTAGCCCAAAATGGCCAATAAACTACTAACTTTTGGGCTGGAACCACACCTCCAGAGACAGATAGGTTGCTCAAAGCTCCCCTCTCTCACAGGTGAACAGAGAAACTTCCTTCTATCCAAGTAAGGTATGGGCAACTCAGAAACTAGTATCACAGCCCTAAATTCAGCACTAGCCTGAAAAGTGGACTATACTAGCTTAGAAGGGTGGGAAAGAAGAATTTTTTTTTTTTTTTTTTTTTTGAAAAGATAAGTCAAAGACTGTAAAAAACACACTTAAAACAGCTTTAAATGACTACAAATGATCAGAAAAGGCTATCACATTTTAATGTGTAGCCTACAACAGTTAAACAAATTATTTAAACAAAAAATAACTTTTTAAAAGTGCAGGCAGTCAAATAAGTACAATATGTGAAAAAAACAAGCTTTTAAATCACAATAAATGCTGGAAAATCTGCATTTAGGTGGAAAACAGTTAAGTGCAGCACGGAAGTACAGAAAACTGATACTTAATCACTCCAAAGTCTCTCTTCTAAGCTAGAAGGCTTGTATCAGTTTATGGCTTTCTAGTGCTACCCAGTAGGTTAGTTACAGGAAAGATGGGAAACAAGCGCAGATGTGGTCTTTTAAACCAGAAAGTTGAAAGAGATGGACAAACTGTCCAAATGGTCAATAAACTACAATTTCTGGGCCAAGAACCTCTCCTGTCATGGTAGACAGGCTACCTAGTGCTTACCACTCCCACTAATAAGCTAGAAGGCTTTCCTCCAATACAGAAAGGCTTGCAGAGCTCAGAAGGGTACCAACAGTGCTGGATACAGCAACTCTGTATCTGGACTAGGCTAGGTACAGGAAAGGTGGGAAACAAGCGCAAGTGCGGCCTTTAAACCAGAACATTGAAAGAGATGGAAAAAACTGCCCAAACAGCCAATAGCTACAATTTCTGGGCCAGGAACCACTCCTCTTGTGATAGATAGGCTACCTAATGCTTACCACTCCACTGATAAGCTAGAAGGCTTCCCTCCAACACAGAAAGGCTTAGGGGGCTCAGAAGCTTACAAAGAGTCCTGGATACAGCAAATCTGTACCTGGATTAGACTAGTTATGGGAAAGGTGGGAACAAGTACAAACATAGGCTTTTAAGGCAGCAAGTTGAAAGAGATGGAAAACTCCCCAAACTGCCAAATAAACTACAATTTCAGGGCCAAGACTCACTCTTCCCATGGAGGATAGGCTACCTAGTGCTTACCACTCCCATTGATAAGCTAGAAGGCTTCCCTCTAACACAGAAAGGCTTGGGGGGCTCAGAAGCTTACTAACAATCCTGGATACAGCAACTCTGTAACCGGACTAGGCTCGTTATAGGAAAGGCAGGAAACAGGCACAAGTGTGGCTTTCAAACCAGAAAGTTGATAGAGATGGAAAAAAACTGCTCAAACAGCCAATAGCTACAATTTCTGGGCCAGGGACCCCTCCTATCGTGGTAGATAGGCTACCTGATGCTTACCACTCCCACTGATAAGCTAGAAGGCTTCCCTCCAAGACTGAAAGGCTTAGGGGCTCAGAAGCTTACAAAGAGTCCTGGATCCAGCAAATCTGTACTTGGACTAGACTAGTAACAGGAAAGGCAGGAAACAAGCGCAAACACAGGCTTTTAAATCAGAAGGTTGAAAGAGATGGAAAAGCTTCACAAACGGCCAATAAACAATAATTTCTGGGCCAGAAACCACTCCTCCTGTGGTAGATAGGTTACCTAGTGCTTACCACTCCCACTGATAAGCTAGAAGGCTTCTCTCCAGCACAGAAGGGCTTTGGGGGGCTCAGAAGATTACCAACAGTCCTGGATACAGCAAATCTGTACCTGGACTACACTAGTTATAGGAAAGGTGGAAAACAAACGTAAAACGGGCTTTTAACCAGAAAGAAGAAAGAGATGGAAAAACTTCCTAAATGACCAATAAACTACAATTTCAGGGCCAAAACCCACTCTTCCCGTGGTAGATAGGCTACCTAGTGCTTACCACTCCCACTGATAAGCTAGAAGGCTTCCCTCCAACACAGAAAGGCTTGGGGGGCTCAGAAGCTTACCAACAGTCCTGGATACAGCAAGTCTGTATCTGGATTTGACTAGTTACAGGAAAGGCAGGAAACAAGCTTAAAATTTTTTTTTTTTTTTTTTACAGAAAAGGAGCTAAAATGGCAGTAAATGCAATTCAAATTGTAGTGCAGGCCAGCACACCCAAGTGTGTAGCAACACTATGGCAAATACAGTTCAAATAACTGCAATTAAATTAATAAATTACTAAAAAACAAGTGCAGAAGGAAGTAAATTAGAAGGCTACTAACAAGCAGTAATAAATGCAGAGTAAGAGCGACTGAACAGATAACAGCACACAGAAGAGCAATTAAGACAGTTACAGTAAGAGCAGCTGAACAAAATATATATATATTTTATTTTTTATTTATTTATTTTTTTTGTGAGGGAGGGAACAGAGGAGGATTAAGAGGATATATAAAGTCCAGGAACACACAATTAAACAGGCATGGGAATTGGGAAGTATCACAAACACAGTCTATGAACCAGAATTGTCACTAAAGTCTATAGTAATGTGAGAGAGGTGGTTAGTACAAGTTTAAATTCCTTAACCTTGCAGCAAAGTTAGTAGAAGGTTTTATGGTAGAACTTTCTCAGGGCCAAGATACTTTTGATTGAACTACTGAAGTTCATTCCTTGTGCCTTTTGGGTACTGAACATTTTCAGCAGCATTATTCCCATGAAAAAGAAAACAGAAAATTCTAAAGCTGCGAGCTCATACAAGCAGGTATATATATATATATATATATATATATATATATATATATATATATATATATATATATATATATATATATATATATATATGTGTGTGTGTGTGTGTGTGTGTGTGAACACAGGGAAGACATGCAGGACTCCACACAGAAGGCACCCTAGCAGATAATCAAACCAGGAAACTTCATGCTGTGGTGCGACAACTCTGCCACTGTGCCACTGAGATATAGATATAGATATATATATATATATATATATATATATATATATATATATATATATATATATATATATATATATGTATGTATGTATGTGTGTGTGTGTGTGTGTGTGTGTGTGTGTGTGTGTGTGTGCGTGCATATATATGCATTTTATTTTATTTTACATCTGTTTATTTGTTTATTTATTATTTATTTTACATTTGTTGACTGGGAGTTTCTGACTGAGCTAAAGTCCTTTTTCAGCAGAAGCCCGGGGAGAAAAGCACCAAGTGATACAAACAATTTACAATTCTAATGCAGTTTAAGAAAAAATGCAGTAGTACATAATGCATGAAATACAATGTTCAAAAGGAAAATGACAGCAGTACTGTGCTACAATTAAAGATATAAATGTATAAGAAGCTTCATGAAAGCATAGGTAGTTTGATAAATTAGACTATTAATTATGCAATTCATGAACTGTGCCAGTATCTTAAAAGGAATTTACGGATAAAGATGTGGGAAAGAAAGCGAAGACATAGCTATGTGAAAAAAAGGGGGGTAGATTATGAGAGGGGCAAATAAAGAGAGAAGAGACAGACATTTATTTATAAATATATATATATATATATATATATATATATATTTTTTTTTTTTATTTATCTATGTCTATATAAATATATGTAAATATATTGACTATCCCTGTGTAGGGGAATATTTCCTTTCCCTGGGGATTGTGCTATCTTGAAGTTAATATATAATTAGCAGGCAGTGTGGAGGGCTTACCCCCTTGCAAAAAACATTGTTTTAAAGTTGCATGCGCTGAGGCTTGCATCATATGCATACTGTGTAGTTGAAGCTTTGGTTCATCATAGAGTGGTTTACCTTCAGCATGTCAACGTACGTGTTAGTTGACCAACTGAAAGTAAATGATATCTATACAAATTATTTAATATTAGCATTTCAAATCCACTTTGGACGACCATTTAGAATATCGACCCGAAATGTGGAATTCAAAATGCCGAAAAGTAAACCAAACCGAAAATTAATACATCGACAACCATGGTTCGATGTATTCAACATAGCAGGAGGTGACTTCACTCACCTCCTGCTATGCACATGCACATACTGTTAAACTGCAAAGACAATGGTATGTTAATTCTACTATTTTGCAGTGGGGAGCTACGTCCCCTGCGCGCGCCCCCTACACATTAAATATACCAGCTCCGAGATCGCACTGCAGTGAGGAAATGGTCTAATTCCCAGTTCCTCACTGAATTGCAATCCCCCTGCACAATGTCAAACCCAAATACTCGACTTAAACTACCCATTCACTGTATTGCAGTCGATTCATTTGGGTTCAACATTCTGCAGACTTGAAAAGTGCAAGTCGACTACATGCCGGTCGACCAATGCTGTTTCACGGTTTTCAGTGTAAACCTATACATACACACACACACACACACACACACACACACACACACACACACATATATATATATATATATATATATATATATATATATATGTATTTATACAGTAATTACAATAAACCTGCATTATGCATGTTAAACTGCAATGTACTTTTTTTTTTTCAGATGGACCTGTGAAAGCCTAAGGATGAAAGTGTTTCCAAATGCTGACATTTTTTTATTTGTCTCGTTTTATTTAAAAAAAAAGTTTTGCTACTTTTTGTTGTGTTGAGGTGGGTTTTTATTTTTACTTCTGTCATGTAGTGTTGATGAAATATAGCTACCTCTGTTAAAATGTAAAACGATCTAAGACTTTGTAACTTCAGGGTAACATGGAGGCGTAAGGTACAGCCATCTTCCATAAGCTGTAGATTTCCACCAAGCAAACATTCTCTTCCTAGGCAGATTTGGTACCTCTCCCTGGAATAAAACTATTTAAGCTGATCAAATGTCAATTTAGAAACAGACAAGAGTACTCATCCATCATTGAATAAAGATCTGCTTAACCCTTAACTGGATTCTTTTTTTCTCTGGAAAGATGATTTTACTCATTCCTTGGTAAATATTGTTAAGTTGGTTGTGGCCAGGATCTGACATCCTGAACAGTTATCCTTATTCCTAATATTTTACTTTGTTTTGCAGACTGCTGAGGCTGCAGGTTGGGATGCTAGATCAAGTGCTTTATGGATTTCACTGTCTTTTAACACACACAATAAAAACAATGAATGTTGCTTATGTAAGCAACTCCAAGCGGTTCTGCATGGTCACGTGCAAAGTAGTGGCAGGAAGGAGTTACATAGAAGACTTAAATGGTGATTATATAGGTGTATTCATCTACTTTTTACCCAAATGAGAGAGTGGAATTTGGAATAAATGACAGTGATAAAAATGGGGGAAGTAAGCAGGGAGTAGAACCTAAGGTGAAAAGCGAAGGAATAACCAGGTTGGAGGTGGGGTGAAATATATTTGTGGATCATTCAGTGAGCTACCTCTGAAGAGGATGGAGAAGATTCTGGTCTCTGTCAGTGCAATAACACCTTCATGTAGCTTCACAGAACAGTGCTGGACCTTGACAAAGAGATTCATTGTGCATGAAGAATAGCCACTTGAAATGCCCCAGGCATGCAACTCTGATCCTCTGTAATAGTAGCCATAATTCCTATTGACCCATTACTCTCTGGTAAGCCTTCTAAAGCTGTCTGATTTGGGTGATATAGGAACTTCAGGATTTCCACTTACATGAAGATCTGCACAAGGTGTGGTATTTAATTATTTTTCAAAACCTAATATTCCTTCTCCTGACTTTGATGCATGCTTCAGAGTATTACTTACCAAAGATATTGTTCTTTCCTGTGTTAGCTGGTGATTCTCTATCTGGCACCTACACTGCTGAACTGCCATCACCTGATGTTGGAGGATCTGCAACTTCTGATGATGATGGTGTGGATGAGCTGGTGTAGTCAGGTAGTGTAGTATCTGTGTGTGTGTGTGTGTGTGTGTGTGTGTGTGTGTGTGTGTGTGTGTGTGTGTGTGTGTGTGTGTGTGTGTGTGTGTGTGTGTGTGTGTGTGTGTGTGTGTTGGACACAGAGAATGTGACCAATTGATTTCCTTCACAGTATGCAGACACAGGCTGTGTGCATGTGGACATCCAGAGACAAACACCATGCAGGAAGGACAGGTAACTTAGTACACTAACAGTCAAGGAAATGTGTTACCCCACAATGGATACATGTTTTAACATATCCCACATGGGTGGGGGGAAAACATGGGGGAATGCCTGTTGGTTCTCCCTGGAGACATGATTATCCCCTTCAGCCTGAAGTTGCTGTGATAATGGCTGCAACCCAGCTTATGTCAGTGTCATCAGACTAGTACTACCACAGCCATGACAGAGTTAGTAAGGCTGATGCAGGCTGTGCGAGATGACATCCAGGAGTGCATTTCTCAAAGGTGCAGTTGTTTTAACTGACTAAATTGCATACATGAACATGCCATGTCCTCCTAAGCTAATCACTTTTCTGCTACCTCTATGGATGGTGGCCATCGTGACCATGGATGGCAGAGATCATGGCCATGCAGTGCTAACACTTCCACAGCTACATCTGTTGTAGATATGTCTATGGCCAGGAGAGAAAGTCCCAAGGGATATGGCCATCATAACAGTGGCAAGTCTGGTAACAAACACTGATCTTGCATATGCAGCACTCATATATTTGGACTGTGACTTTGGAAAACTGGTCTAACAAACTCAGCCCACTATCATGCATGTCCTAGACTGAGTCTAAAAGATCTCAAGTCCCAGGTGCTTGAATACACTATTTCACAACCAGGGACTTGAGCATCTTGTAGCTGATGTGGTTGGGCACTCACACTCATATATAATTACATGTTTAGGTGAGGTGTAGTAGCTATGGGGAGAGATTGGAGCTACTGTACCTCACCCAAACATTGTAAATGAGTGTGGGTAATGTATGTGCTGCAGTTTTATTTTGCATTTTACAGCACAAACACTAATAGACATCTGTTAAACAAAGCAATGCAGTCTCACACTGAAAATAGACTTAGCATTACAACTTATCTGCCCTTGAAACTCACATTCATTGAAGCAGCATTGAAACCCACATTCAGAGAAAATACATTTGGCCAGTGGCAGATAAAGATTAACTTTGGGCATGTTTTCAAATCATAGGCCCCTTGCACCTGAAACATACATGTGTTCTTTGATACACCTTCCTGGTTGTATTAAATTATATTCCTTGTATAATACAGTACAGTTGTTAGAGGGTGTTTTACATTTATTGTTTTGAGCATTTTTCCAGTAAACAGTGAAACAAAATGCATGTACCAATAATGACAAAACTGACCATTTCAGAACATTTTCACCATAAAAGTCTACTCAAACTTCTACAATCCACCAGTATCAGTAAATATGCGCAATCTCTGAAGAAGTAAAAGTCATCTAAATAATTCCACATTAAAGAGATCTGTAACTAATGAAGAGGTTGCTGCTTCAAACAACTTTATATTTCATTGTTTCATCTACAAATAAAGTGCCTGTTGCCCTTGAGGAATAAATTGCCTATGTTACATTAAAAAATGATAAGCTAGTAATATTGCAATAGGGAATGGATGGCAAACTGATAACAGGTTCATAGTTACTGGGCATCTTCATCAGAAAGGACTGTATCATCAACCCCCTTTACAACACAATACAGTATCAGCAATACATCTACATACTGTGGGAGTAGAACCCACAGACGTCTGCATCAAAAAGCAAGTACACTACCTGTTTTGCTATTACCAATGCAAGCAGACTCACCCCAAGCAGCACTAAACTTCTCTTCCCCTGCAGCTCTCAGTTCCTTGTAAAATCTACTCGAAACTCAACTGTATCTCTGAAATTTGAAGCACAAGAAATCTAGAAAAAGTCAAAATTTATTGGGGGGGGCAAAAGCCCAAAAACCAGGGACACATTTTCAACATTGCTTGTATAATCTTTGAAAGTTGCTAGAATAAACAGTTGTGTTATTACCATACATTTCACTGCCAAGTTTTGAGCCCAGGACCCTGTGCAAAACAATCAGAGCAACATACCACTATGCCAAATCAGCTGTTTTGTGAAAGAAAGGAAGACTGAAACTTAAATGGCTACCATTTAGTGAATTCAGTTCTCATCATAGCTGTCAACCTCTCAGCATTAAACACCTGTACAAAGCCAATAATGGGGGAATACAGTCCCAAAAACATGGACACATTTCAAATTTTCATCTTATAAACTTAGAAAATTGCTAGAATAAAAGGTTTTGTGTTACCATGTACTTTTTGGAGAATAAGAAGTCTGAAATTCAAATCCCTGTGATTTTTATTTATTTAACATTTGTTAATCAGTAAAGTCTGACTTGGAACAAAAGCCAATTTTCAGCAGAGGCCCAGGGAGAAACACTCCAGACACATCTTTGTAAGATGGAGAACACCAGGGCACCCACACACAAACACAGGGAGGACATGCAGACTCCACACAAAAGGCACACCAGCCAGGAATCAAACCAGACAACTTCTAGCTGTCAGGCAACAATGCTACCACTGCACCACCAACTATGTAAGGAATTAAAAATCCAGAAACCACAGAATTTATGAGAAACAGAACAGAACAAATATGAGGCAAAAAACTGCACATTTTTCACAAATGGTGGTGGGTAGGTAATTCAGGCCCTTGATACTTTCACCTGAGGTACAGGATTCAAGCCTGAGGTATTCTCTAACCACCACCATGTATCCTGCATTCTCTCTAGCCACCAGTATATAACAGCAGCTGGGGCATTTTACATGCTGGGCTACAAGGCTGAAGCCATGTATTCTATATTCTTAATAAACAAGTGAGATGGACCTAGTAACAGAGATTTTTCAGCTGTAACCTAAACAATAAATAAAATCTGTAGATCTGCATTACTGACTGGTTACAGTACCCATCCCCATATTCTGATGGATCAGTTCAAATGGTTCAAAACACATAACTGAGCTCCTAGCACATAGCCATGGAAACCATCTCATTGGACTTCATGTATTAAAACTAGTTAAGCCTAGTCAATGCCTCCGCATAAAAAAGAACCTTTAACATCAAAGAACAAACTTGCGACCTAGGAGAAACCACACATGAAGCTCAGATCCTTATTAGAGCAAGATTAAAAACCACAGTGGGAGAACAAGCACTGTCCAAACTGGAACCCACTGTATGGAATCATATACCACTAGATATAAGAGCAGAAAACATACTATATCTTTTTAAATTTAAACTGAAAGTAAACCTTATAAAAGTGCTAACTTTAAAGATAAGCATTAAAGATGACCGTAAGTACAACAAGACACACTATGCAATGTCAACAATTTAGCCTGCCTCAGAGAGCTTTACAGTACATTTCAGAATATAATAACATTTAAGTCCAACAAATGAACTATTTAGGTTGCCATTTATACAAACTGCCATGCCATGCAAACACACAGTATACCAAATGTCAAATATATGTAAATACTATGTATGACTATTTGCTTTAACTGCTATGCAAACAGTGCACCAATTGTAAAATGAAAATATGTAAATTCTACACTTGGCTGTTTGATTTTTTAAAAATTATGTACAGCAAAGTTAAAATTGTTGCATGATATAAATAATGGCAAGCCTGTGTTAAGTATGCCTTATGTAATGTCAGTTTGCAGTGAGCTGTACTTCACTACTGTTTACAGATTTTCTATTATGATGTTTGCTTTGCTTGTATGTGTTCTTGTCCTAATGGCATGGATTGCTGCTGAAAAGGGTCTACCAACCAGTCAACTCAGCCAGTTAACTAAATGAAAATAAAATAAACAAACCAAGACTGGGCAGTAAGGATATACAAGCACTGAACAAAAAGCAGTGTTACAGGAATGCTATAGTGCTACTTCATTAACATCAAAGCTTAGCACTAAAAAATGTAAAATTAAACTAATGCAAAAATAGTACATGCTTAATACAGATGGAGCAGTAAGTCGTAATAAACCTATCCTAATAAATAATGCTAATTAAGGAAACCTATCCTAATAAATAATGCTAATTAAGGAACAATTGCATCTTTTACATAAAACAACAAAAAGCTACACAGGAACCACAGACAATCAGTGTTTACTATTGTCTAATAATCTTTAAGATTTTGCACAAAAATGCTTTATCAAGTTCATTCAATTTGATAAATCATTTTTGTGTGAAAGTTTAAAGCTTGTTGGATTATAATAAACAATGTCTGATTGCCCGTGGCTCTCATGTAGCTTTTTGCTGACTTTTGTACTTTTCTGCTGGAGAAACACAGGGCTTACAGTTGGTCATTTTCTTCTTTTATGATTACATATTTTATATACTATGTAGTCACAAGCAACTTAGTCCACTTAATGAGCGTACGCTAGTCAAAAGCCACTTATTAAAGGAAAAAAAAGAAAAACATGTTGACTAAGCACGCATGTCATCTAGCCTGCTCTTCACAAAGCACGCTCATTGCAAACACATATACAAATAGGTAGAAACAATGTAATGTGCAAAATTAGAGTAGTGGTCTTTCAAGCTAACATGGTGGACTTCCTTATTAAATGAAAGCAGTCTCATTTTTCAAAGAGTCTTTGAGCCCCTAATAATGACTGAATGTGCCTCTTGACCACATAAAATAACAAGTTGTAGCTTCTTTTACTCTGCTGTAAATAACATGAATGCACTACTAAGCCTTCAGTTTCAATTTCTTCACATCCATAACCAACCAGTTTCAAATACCTTGCCAAATCAAGCCTTTCACCTTTATACACTTTAGCAAATGTTTCTGCAGACATGACATTGCACTTAGAACCTGTATCAGCTTTGAGCTTTGTGGTCTTCCCATTTATCTGAACAGTACAAAATATTTCATTCTTTGCCGTTAAATCAACTGCATTAACTGTTTCATGAAGCACTGACACACAATCAACATAAAGAGTATGCTTGTCACAACTGACCAACTTGTTTCGTAAAATGTTCCCTTTTAATAAAAGAGTGTGGGCCTTTTGATTTATAAAAATTTTTGAAGTGATTCCATTTATTACATTTGTGGCATTGGTGACCAAAAGCTAAACATTTTTCCCTTTTTAATTCATGACTTCCACCACAGTTATGACAGTTGGCAATGAAAGTGGGTGGGGGCCCAGAGTGTGCTGACTCACTCTTGTGCTTCATTGAGACTGTGCAAAGTCTTGAATTTGCTACAAAGTTCTGGGGTTTACCAGTTGTTGTGGCAGGAGCTGCCATGTGCCTGAGCCTGTTTCTTTTAACCATGTGCTGCATACTGTCAACATGAACTCTATCACTATGCCTTCTAGAGCTGCTCTCATTTGTAAGCATATTTGCATGCTTTTCTGTGAGCTTGTATTTCTGAAAAATCTCAATGGCCTTACTCAAAGTTAAATCACTAGCACGAAGCAAAATCTTTCTCACAGTATCATCTTTTATACCACACACAAGTCTGTCCTTTATCAATTCATCACTTAAGTCACTAAATCTGCACATTTTAGCTTTATTTCTCAGTTCAGTTACATATGCTGCAAAAGTTTCATCAAGCTTTTGATCCCTTCTGTAAAATAAGTGCCTTTCCATAGTACCATTTGTCTGGGGGTTACACATTTCTCTAAATTTTTATTTTAAACACTCTGGGTCCTCCCTTGAAACAGCCTGTACAACAATATGATGGTTTTCCTCCTCTCCTGTATAGATAGCAGGTGCATACACAAATGAACATTCCCTTACTATGGCTTCTGACCTACCTATATTAAGTACAATTAATGCCTTTGTACAGTCATCTATATCAGAAAATGCAGACTGTATCACAATGTCATACTGTTGCTTGAAAACTCTCCAATTCTCAGTAATATTACTGTCAAACACAAGTGCAATGGGCTTTCAAAATCCATCTGCCATGCCCACATAGTATACACAAACAAACTGAAAATATGACCCTTGTAATTATGTATGAACAAACAGTGCTGTGAGCTTGTAACAACACACAAATGCACAATAAACTCTTCAAAATACTTTACTTTGTGAAATATACTCTAGTATTCAGTAAGCAGCCGTGCAGGAATAAGTTATTCCTGCACGGCAGGAACCGTCCCTGTTCAGCACGGCAGTACACCATGCATATGTATGAAGGCGAGCTGCTGTGCTCTAAAACAGACATGGCCCCATATATGAGCACATGGGGTGTGTGTGAGAGCAGAGTTCTCACAATATACATGCCCCCTAGACTCCAGAATTGCCTTTTGGCAATTTAAAATGAGCAAGAATGCTCGTAATACCCCAACGCATCAGGATAACAAATCCGATCAAAGCCATAAGGGACAATCATATCTACCAACACAAATGTCAGAATAACACATGT
The DNA here is from genome assembly GCF_019279795.1 of Protopterus annectens. Lineage (NCBI taxonomy): Eukaryota > Metazoa > Chordata > Ceratodontiformes > Protopteridae > Protopterus > Protopterus annectens. The sequence goes on from NC_056744.1 coordinate 810,127,918, forward strand.
AGCATAAGCACATAGCGCACACCTCTCAACCCATCAGAGTAAGGAATGTGGACAAAGCCAAAAGGGACAATCATCCCACAAAGCTGAAAGTTGATAGAATAACAGGTTCAGCATTAGCATTGATATTTTGAAGGGTAAAAATAAAATAACACAACATATATATTTTTTTATAAAAGCAATAAAGTTTAAGCGTAGCTACGCAGGTGTCCCTGTTGCTTAGCTACGCTTAGTCCAGCTTAAACAGCACAAGAAGTTAAATAGCAAGAGACATCCAGCATAAGCAGTATTTCAACAGTGTAGTGGTTAGAGCATACACTTTGCAAGCAGCAATTCCCTGTTCAATCTCCACTATAACCAGTTTGCATTTTACATGTGAAAGCAGTACATAAACATTTATTTTTTTTATAATTATCTACTAAATAATATATATTTGTTAACCAGAGTACTGCATTAGGTCCAGATGTGAGATGTCAGTTTAATAAAGTTGTGAAACCCCCATATAAACACAAGTGCCCCATAGTATAGTAATACATGAATAAATGTAATGAAAGTACATTGTGGGATGTCAGGGACAGTAAACAAATTTATAATATGTAATGAATGATGAATCAATGCCATACAACAGATGAAATGAAAAATAAGCAGTGCTAAGCATTGCACAGCTCTGCTTACTAGGTGTAAGCATTGTGTAAATATGACTGCTAAGCAATGAGTAGCCCAGCTAACTGAATTTGCCCATTGATAAGCAGTGTTGAACTTGCCCCTTTAAGCACTGCCAACTTTAGCTAAGCAGGTTTGCCCATAGCTTAGCTTAGCTCAGCATATTCAAAATCGTCGAATCACGGCAATGGGTGGGGAAATCGGCTATATTTAAACCCCACAGGTGGGAATACAGCTCATAACTGGTTGAAGTTTTCCACTGTAGGCAGTATGGCAGGAGTTGGTGAGGGCATGCGCTTCCATGTGCTGCGCTGGGGCATACAGGAGTCCAAGGTCATGGTAGGACTCCTGGTACAAAACCATGATGAGAGACTGCTGCAGGGCTAGTACCAAGGCTCCCAATATAAATCAGAAGCTTGGGACCATCACACCTGTGATCTCACCAGTGCCACTGGTATTCCTTGGACTGGTGAGCAGGTCCAGCACCACTATGCTGACTTGAAGAGGAGCAAGAGGGAGCTCTTGGATGAGTGGGTCCAAGAAGCAAGGCAGAGGGGTGATGTCCCAGCAGTGTCTAAGTACTCATACCAATAACTGTTTACTAATGTCCAGCCTGTGTATATGATGGATAGGTATACCTAAATATTTCTCTATTTCCCTTACAACTGCAGCTGAGTGGGCTATGAGTCAGGAAGCCCATTCTACTAGGTTGCAAAGGCTGCGTCACGAGGCTGGAACAATCCTGCTTGTAGTAGCCATACCAAATAAATATAAAGTAGTAGAAAGTCACCTGGCAGTATAAAAACTTTGTATGGGCTGTACTGAATAAACCAGACAATATGACAGTAACTGCCTGGCAATAAAGCTCTGAATCCTGGGCTGGTTTTGTTTACTCTGGTATTGTATGGCATTTATTGTTACATTCTCTGAATAGCAATATTGTGTTAACCACTGTTACCCAGACAGTGCTACATGGAAAAAATGTCTATTATAAGACTATTGTAAGTACAAGAGCAGATTGTACAACCAAGAGAGAATCAGACAGAAAACACTGAAGATGTAAGCAGCAATATCCAAATAGCACACTCTGCTGAAACTTAAATTGTTGTATTTTTAGCAGACACAGCCATGGTTCAAATCCTGGTAGTGGTGGTAAGCTGTATGCATAATCATACCTCTCAATTGTACGTATTTTTTCAAAATGTCTGGATAATTGGTTCATATTTTCTGCCTGTTCCTCTGTCCCCCTGACAAATCAGTGGGATGATCTCAGAATTGCAGTCACTAAAAAATAATACATTTGATTTTCAGACCTCAAAACCTCCAGAAAATGTATATTAAAACAAATCCTGTCACTCTAGCAACTCTCGAAGTTTATGAGAGCAATATTCAAAATATGTCCCTATTTGTATCCCCATGTTGTCAAGCTTTGTCCAGAGTGTGTGCATTAAGCGAGTGAGAGGTATATGCATAATATTAACTCGGAATCTGAGAATATGTGTAGAAACAGTCAGGTAGTGTTAACAAACATTCCCTCCACAGGTCTACCAGTTAAGAGATGTAGAATTTAGCTATAAGACAGTTGAAGTATACACTGTGTACAAACATGCCACTGCCCAAACCAAGGCCATAGGGTATTGTAATAATACCTGTACAATAATGATTAGAGCAATGATCATCAAAGTTGTGAGTACTACAAGGGTATATAAATTATTAATTGACATCTCCCCAACCATATCTGCAACAATAATCTAAATACACAAATCAATGGGTATGTTTACACCAAACCTATTGCTGGGACATATGTCCTATTGTTCAATAAATATTGAAATGTGTTTCTGTTAATGTTCCATGTTGAAATACTATCATTGGTGGCCTGTTGCTATCGATGCAACCTGCATGCCATTGTAATGGCCACTGCAGTTCCATATATGCATGTGTTCTGTTTGCTATGCAACTGTTCCAAATCTGGTATTTTGGGTTAAAGGGAATATCTATGCAGCCTGTTATAACTAATCCTGGATTGTGTTGACTATTACTAGCCCACATATGTTTTAAAACTGAAAAATAGCACATTTGGGAAGGCCCGTAACAGCGGCCTCATCTCTCCATCCTCATCTGGCAATGACACTGGGCCCCAGCATGAGCTCCTCCTCTGCTGGTCCTGCACCACCTTTGGGTGGAACTGCCTCAGAGGATGGGGCTCGTCACCTCCACGGGAGTGAGCGCAGACAGGATCCTGTCACACGATGTCAGGTCTGGGGATTGGTGCATAGCGATCTCCAAAGGGAGTTTGGAAATCTGCTATGCCAGCTTGTGGGACGTGTGGCACATTTAGAGGGTCAGTCTGCCCCTACTATTCAGCCCCCAGCACAGCCATTTTCGGGGCTGTGAAGGTGCAGTGGTAACTGCCCATGGGTGGGGACCTCAGTCCTACTGTTTCCATTTGGGGACTCATGGGCTTTGGATTTCCAAACACCCCTCCCCATCCAAGGTGTTTACCCCCCACATGTGTCATATACCACCCCTGTATGCTGTCTTATCTGTCTTGGCTGTCTTCCTAAGCAACCTACCTCCCCAAACATACCTACTATCCTTCCCCAACATCCCACTCTTACCTTAAAAAAAGGGCAATCTGTTCCCGAAAAAAAAATGTGCCCTATACATAGCTGTCCATTTTGCACATGCGTGCACTAGACACGTGTAATTTGGTCTAATTGGCTTTGCAACACATTATTGTTGTCCTCACCCCTCTCTCAAGGGTTTGAGTGCCAAATCTACCTCCAAATTCAGTATATATGCACAGCTGTTGCTATGGACCTTCCCTACACCCACCCTGCACATCCCTAGCTTCTTTCCCTATTGTCTTTCCCTCTGCATGCCCCCTTTTTTCACCACTTTCCTATCACCCCTTTTTTCTTTTCTTTTAAAGAAATTAGCACAGGGGTAAGTGGGATTAAGCACTTTTAAGCAGTAATAAGTGGGTTTAATCCTGTTTACTTGGTGCTAAGCAATGCCTATACAGATTAAGCACTTTCAGGCTGTCTGTAAGCTTATTTAACCAGACGTTAGCATTGCTTACTGCCACACAAACCCACTTACAACTGCTTAAAAGTACCTTAATCACTCTGTATCCAACACCCCTGTTCTGCCCAACAGCAAAATAACCAGCCCTTGCAAGTCTCGAACCCAAGAACCTGCACAGCATAACCACAGCGATTTACCACTAAGCCATTTGAGCTGCACATAAGTGTGATATTTTCTCAAATATATCATGCAGCAAAGTCATTCAACAGTAGGAAAAATGTATTTATATATGTAGATGTATGTATTTATATACGGTGGTGAAGGGGCCCAAAAATAGGGATCTCTTGTAATTATTGTCATTATCCCTTCCTCCACAGCTGAACTGATCTGCCTTGCAACACGATAACCAGCACTTGCAAGTCTTGAACCTGGGACCCTGCACAACAAGTTACCAACAAGCCATCCCAGCTGCAAGAGACCAGGATGATTTTTCTAACATATCATGCAGAACAGTCAGTCTACCAAAGGGAATGTATAATGGGGAAGCACTAAACATTTCAATGATACATATACACACACACACACACATATATACATATACATATATACATATGTATACATATATATATATGGGTCACCTTTAGATGCCCAACAACGCGTTTGGCCGACACGGAATCCGACGGGACGAGAATACCGACAACGCAGATGACCGACAAGGTGAGAACCCGACGGACTCGGTAAGTGTGCGATCGAGTGAGGGATTTAGTGTTAGGGAGCGGACAGGTAAGTGTGCGATAGTGAGGGACTGTGGGTTAGGGGTGGGTTAAGTGAGTTAGGGTTAGGGTGCAGGTAGGGTGTGTGTGCGATAGTGAGGTGGGTTAAGTGAGTTAGGGTTAGGGTGCAGGTAGGGTGTGTGTGCGATAGTGAGGGACTGTGGGTTTAGGGGTGGGTAAGTGAGTTAGGGTTAGGGTGCAGGTAGGGTAAGTGTGCGGTAGTGTCAGACCTTAGGGTTAGGGTTTGGGTTAGGGATAGTGCATATGTTATGTAGTGTACTGTGTTGTTTACGTGTAGTGTGTTGGTGTAATGGTTTTCGGTGTTTTGCGTTGTCGGCGTTTTTGGTCATTAGTGTGTCGGGCAAATGCGATTTCGAGGTTTTAAAGGTGATCTATATATATATATATATATATATATATATATATATATATATATATATATATATATATATATATATATATATATATATATATATATATATATATATATATATATATATATATATATATATATATATATAGAGAGAGAGAGAGAGAGGGTGCACAGCCTACACAGCATGTCAAACAGCCATTATTCCTACAGTTGCCACCATTTCAAATGGCCAGTGTCTGATTCTTTCCTACAAATGAAAATTATTGCATAAAGCATATACCCACACACACTGCAAAGAACAGGACAACACACACAAGTTTGCATACATAGAAATGTTTATTTGTTTACTATTTCAGTTGTTTATGCCATTTCTTTTAGCAGTTAGGTGTTTGAAATACATAATAACTGATTAATGCAACTCTCAAACAAAACATATGATACAGTAATCTGCAAAACATAACATACATTGCTCTCTAGGTTAAAGCCTTCAAGTAGTACAAGAGTAAAAAACACACTTGCCTTGAAGGTAAGAATCAATCAGCACTTAATTACAGATGTAGTTCAACAGCCTCCAATTACACTCTGTACTCAACTCCTAGGGGGAAAAGTATTAGTTGTCACAATGTAAATGTATCTGTTACATAACAATGCTTAACTTAAAATGTCACTATCACACTGACAAACAGAACTGTGTGTAAGACAGTAAGCTCTAGCCCACCACTGTTCTCATGAAAATGTACAGCCATATACCTTAATGTTTCTTATTAATGATATCCCTCACATGTTGTAACAGACTAAGTTAAAAACATTTAATACCCCTCCCCCATAAAATGTCTTACAAGGGTATATAACAGTGTTCCACATACACTCACCTCCGGACTGCACAGGGTCACACATGTTTTGTCCAGCTGTAGCCCTCATAAATATGGACCCTACCCCACAATTAATGTGGGAGTCCACAACATCACTGGAATGATAGCAGGAATGTCAGCACTAAATAATGATTACCTATCAACCTCTTACTGCATGACATCTGGATAAAAAGCCTGGTATATAGGTGGAGGACAGAGGCTGAAACACAGAGCCATATTTGAAATATTGCTGTTAAACAGTGTAAACATTGCTGGTGTTACAGGATTGGTTGCAACATATCCTTACTCAGCAATATGAAGACAGAAACACAAATGGATGTTGCCATGTACTGAGAGCGATCAACAGAGAGAATGGCACTGATATGTCAGGGACAAAACCTGTGTGGGAAGCAGACAATACATAACAGCCAATCCTCTGGCCATCATGTGAATAGGCCCACAGTTGAGAGCTATGCAGACAGACTGCATCACATGCAAAACTAGCATGTACACACAAACTCTGTAAAACTAGCAGTATTCAATGCATATAACAGCAATACTCATACACTGTCCATAGGTCTGGAACCTTATACAAACATGTAGTTGGCCTGTGTCCACAAGTCCTGTTTTAAGAGGTATTGCTACCTGCTGTCTGTAACACTGCTGCCCACAAACAGGAAAGATGTCTTCCATAGAGGAAAGGTAAAGGGACAACGCCCACATGATATAGTCATTTCTAGTATTGAGTTGCTATGACATTGGCTATTGGAAGAACTTCACAGCTGGCTGCATTCAATTAGCAAGTGGGAAACACCAACTGGTGCAGAGGCCATCACCTGATCATGAGCATCACCTACAAAAGCCATGCTGCAACCTATGTAAACCAGCTCAATCCCGGTAGTGGAGACAGAAAGATAGAAAGAGAAATAACAAAAAAAAATACACAGAAGAGAACACAATAATAAAACAAGTATGTGAAACATGTCAACATGTAATTGAATGTAGTACTCGGTATGTAATAATGGGATAGATGATGTTGAAAAATTTATATGTGCCATCAGGACTTGCTGTAATGATGTCTTGCTGAACAACTGCTATGGACATAGCATCTGGCCCTGTGGGCAGTGGGCCATACCTGTCAACTATGCAGATCTGCAAAGAAAGTCAAAATTTAAGCCATCAGAGTGTTTGTTCTGTTCCTCCAAACATCTATATTAGTCTGGCAAACAGCTGAAGGTGGAAGTATTGAAGTAATGAAGTCATGGCAGACACATGAGTTTCAGAACCCACCACCTTCAGTCATGGTAATGTGAAACCTATCATGCACAAACTTTATATGTTTTTAATAGGCATATCTACGATCTGTCCCTATATATCCTCCCCTAATGTTAGGCTTTGTCCACATGTGATGCTCTGTTCTGTAGCAAGGCAGCTGTGGAGGAAGGAGGTGCAGCGTGTGGATCTGATGTCTGAATGCACTATATATATATATATATATATATATATATATATATATATATACATATATATATATATATATATATATATATATATATATATATATATATATATATATATACATACATACACACACATACACACACACACACACACACACACACACACACACACACACACACATATTTTATATATATATATATATATATATATATATATATATATATATATATATATATATATATATATATATATATATATATATATATATATATATATATATATATATATATATATATGTATATATATATATATATAGATATATATAATACATTTTCCCTACTGCTGAATGACTGTGCTGCATGATATGTTTGAGAAAACATCACACATATCTGCAGCTCAGATGGCTTAGTGGTAAATTTCTGTGGCTATGATGTGCAGGGTCCTGGGTTAGACACTTGCACAGGCTGATATTTTTTTTTTGCTGTCCAGAACAAGGGCTGCTAGATACAGAGTTATTAAGGCACTTTTAAGCAGTTGTAAGTGGGTGTGAAATAGACAGTTATGTATGGTGTGAAATTCTTTTTGGGAACAGATTACCCTTTTTTTAAGGTGAGAGTGTGATGTTGGGGAATGATAGTAAGTATATTTGGGGAGGTAGGTTGGGTCAGAAGACAGACAAGACAGCATACAGTGGCGGTATATGACTTATGAGGGGGGTAAATACCTTGAACGGGGTGGGGTGTTTGGAAATCGGAAGCTCATGAGCCCCCAAATGGAAGCAGTGGGACTGAGGTTCCCACCCATGGGCAGCCACTACTGCACCTTCATGAGCCAGAAGGTGGCTGTGCTGGGGGCTGAGCAGGAGGGGCAGGCTGACCCTCTAATTGTGCCACGAGGCCCTCAAGCTGGCATAGCATATCTCCCAATTCTCTGTGGAGCTCCCTACGGACCAGACCTTGGACCTGACTTCAGGTGACAGGATCCTGTCCATGCCCACTCCCAGGGGGGCCCCATCTCTTGAGGTGGTTCCACCTGAAGGGAGTGCAGGGCCAGCAGATGAGGAGATCCCAGGGTGGGTCCCAGATGTGCTGGGGCCCGGTGCCATGGCCAGATGAGGTGGGAGAGGTGGGTCCGCTGGGAACGACCTTCCCAAACATGCTATTTTGTTGCAGTTTTAGAACATATGTGGGTTAGTAATAGTCAACACAATCCAGGATTAGTTATAACAGTATGCACAGATATTCCCATTAACCGAAAACACCAGATTTGGAACAGTTGCATAGCAAACAGAACACATGCATATATGGAACCACAGTGGCCATTACAATGGGATGCAGGTTACATTGATAGCAACAGGCCACCAATGATAGTGTTTCAACATGGAACATGAATAGAAACACATTTCAATATTTTTGATCAATAGGATATATGTCCCAATAGTAGGTTTGGTGTAAACATACCATTGATTTGTGTGTTTATATTATTGTTGCAGATATGGTGGGGGGGTGGGGGGGTGGGGGGGAGATGTCAATTAACAACTATTATATCCTTGCAGTATGAGGTTCTCTGACCTTTTTTCCTGTTTATGTCTTCCAGGAATAATGTCCCATGAATGGCTCCCTGTGTATACACCTCAGAAAAATGATGTTATCATAAACTTCATTGTACTACATCACGGAACCCTATTTGGATGCAGGGCCCATGATCTGCAGGAGAGGACCACCCTGTGGAATGAGCTCGTCCACAGGGCAAATGATGTCAGCCTGCATAACTGCAGTTAGGAGCATGTGTGACATCATTGCACTGATCTCATCCACCATGCTCATCAGTGTGCTGCTGCAGTTAGGAGAGACCAGCTATCCACAGGTGGGGGTCATGCCATCCAGCCCCCACTGACACATGCTGAGGAGCTCATCACCAGCCTTGGGGCACCCGCCCACCAGCCAAGCCAGGAACCTGAAGATAACATTGTGGAGGTGGGTGCCATCTACATATTGGATGAGAAGCATGCAGGTAAGACCCAAGGGCACGTTAGTAGACCACTGTTAGTTATCCATCTTTGTCTGTAAAGTATCTTCATGCATATGTGAGATAACTTAGTCTGTTGCTGCAGTATAGTAATGAACAAATGTGTGTAATCTATAGTATTGTGGGTTTGTACTGTTGATGTACTGAAATGCTGCTCCCACCCTGTACCAATGCCACAGGTGTGGCTACTGACATTACATCTCTCACACAACTATGTAGGTCCCTCTGGTATACAACTGGGGCACCAGTCTGTAGATGGTGAGTATGGAGTTTTTTATATTCAGGTTTGCCAATACACCAGCCATGTTATGGCCATGGTATTTGCCATGTACACATTTAACACACCTACCCATAATGCATGCTGTACATGTTCACTTATTGTTGCTGTGAACTACACTGCATCACAGTGGTCACCATGGTGACATATCTGAAGGGTATGTAAGAGTCCTGCAGTTTACATAACAACCTGTCAGTACAAGATGTGTGGACAGAGATGAATATAATGGTGGGACAAATGGCGTACAGTAGGGACATGTCTGAAGCATTACCCTTATACAGTGGCTACAACAGTATATTCACCACTATTACAATGGCAACTGTTACATATCTACCCAACGGCAAATCACAATACCACATTCCACATCTTTTACAACCAGTAATGTGATCCTAACATGAGCAATGAATGTGTAACATGGAATCCTATGTTAGGACAACAAATATGGGGAATATATACCTTAACAAACACTGGAAGCATGTGTGTGCACACACTCCAAATAACATATTGTGGAGAGCTTTTGAGGTACTGACAGCATTCATTCTTCTTGAGTACACACCTTCCATCAAGTACAGGACCTCAATGTCACAGCAAGTAATGGTCTGCTGTCCAAGAAGTATGTCCGTGACATTTGCCCACTCACCTGTAACAGAGGCAGCAATGACCAGTACACATCTTACATACCAAGGAATGGATCTCATATCTGAAAGGTAGCACTCAGGAGTGGGAGAAGTAGCCTTTGCTTTTATGTGTTCTTGTCCTAATGGCATGGATTGCTGCTGAAAAGGGTCTACCAACCAGTCAACTCAGCCGGTTAACTAAATGAAAATAAAATAAACAAACCAAGACCGGGCAATAAGGATATACAAGCACTGAACAAAAAGCAGTGTTACAGGAATGCTATAGTGCTACTTCATTAACAACAAAGCTTAGCACTAAAAAATGTAAAATTAAACTAATGCAAAAATAGTACATGCTTAATACAGATGGAGCAGTAAGTTGTAATAAACCTATCCTAATAATGCTAATTAAGGAAACCTATCCTAATAAATAACGTTAATTAAGGAACAACTCCATCTTTTACATAAAACAACAAAAAGCTACATGGGAACCACAGACAATCAATGTTTACTAAGTCTAATAATCTTTAATATTTTGCACAAAAATGCTTTATCAAGTTCATTCAATTTGAGAAATCATTTTTGTGTGAAAGTTTAAAGCTTGTTGGATTGTAATAAACAATGTCTGATTGCCCATGGCTCTCGTGTAGCTTTTTGCTGACTTTTGTAATTTTCTGCTGGAGAAACACAGGGCTTACACTTGGTCATTTTCTTCTTTTGTGATTACATATTTTATATACTGTGTAGTCACAAGCAACTTAGTCCACTTAATGAGCGTACGCTAGTCAAAAGCCACTTATTAAAGGAAAAAAAAAGAAAAACATGTTGACTAAGCATGCATATCATCTTGCCTGCTCTTCACAAAGTACGCTCATTGCAAACGCATATAGAAAGCGCACACACACACACACACACACACACACACACACACACACACACACACACACACACACACACACACACACACACACCAGTTCCTTCAATGTCGCATTCGTCTTCAGTCAGTACCTGCTTCCAATGTCCCCAGTCCCGCACAAGCAATGTAATGGCTTCCCCACGAGAATAGAGCAGGCAGACTCCAGCCTGCAGATGTTGCAGTCTAGATTTCTTCCAGTCTATGTGGTCATCACTGCATAGACTTCTGGGCATCAGACCTACAGGATGCCTTCTTCCTAATCCGGACTGCTGCTTCAGCAGTCTAGTTCCAGGAATGCTGAGCACACATGGGACTCGTGATTTTTTTTTCTGTTTTGTCTTCCTTTTCTGTCCACAGCTGGGGGGGGGCTGCAGTCCTATAGGATGACCCACCCCTGCTCTCACCCTTCTTTTGGTAGATTTGGTTCCTGGGTGACCACGATGCAAGATAGTAATGTATTCAGGTTGCAAGGATTTTGGAACAATAACTTTCAGACCTTTCATAATGATACCTTTGTCAGACAAAATCTCATCTCTACATAGAAAATAAGGCTGTAGTTCTTGAGGTAAACTAGATTGCTTTGATGGCCATCCATGATTGATAAAGTTGTTTAGCTTTAGTAAAACTGGATCTGTGGCTGTGTGATCTCTCAGCTCATCAAGACATGGAAGAAACATTTTTCACTTCCATACTTAAAAATCATCAAGCAATTGAGAACCTTGATTGTCATTATGTTCGGTGGTATTTCGGGGGAGTGTGATCTGGATAATGTATCAGCAAGATAAAGAAGTTCGGCTTTCTTGTAGACAAGATTGAAATTGTACTTTTTTTATTTTATTTATTTTTTTATTTAACATTTGTTGACCAGGAATGTCCGACTAGGTTCCACAGAGCCTGTTTTCAGCAGAGGCCCGGGGAGAAATGCTCCAGATGCATGTCTTTGGAATGTGGGAGGAAACCGGAGTACCCGGAGGAAACCCAAGCGAACACAGGGAGAACATGCAAACTCCACACAGAAGGCACCCCAGCCAAGAATCGAACCGGAGAACCTCTTGCTGTGAGGCGACAACGTTAACCGCTGCACCACTGTGCCGCCCTTTTGCAATTTCAGCATCATACATTGCAGTCTGGCTGGAGCTGAATGCATTAGCTTACTCAGGATTGTGACTAGTGGTTGGTGATCTGTTTCAATCTGGATATTGGTGATCTGTTTCAATCTGGATTGGTCTACCATAAACATAATCATGGAACTTCAAACATGCAAACACAATTGCCAAAAGTTCTTTCTCAATCTTGTTATACTGCTGTTCAGTGTGGGTAAGAGTTCTCGATGCATAGGCAACAGGTTGATCTTCTTGTAGAATAACTGCACCAAGTCCAAATTTCGAAGCATCACAGGAAAGTGTAAATGGTTTATGAACATCAAAGGATCTGAGTGTCGGCAGACTGGCAATTCTGTTTCAGGACATCAAATGCTCTTTGATGTTGCTCTGACCAGGATATGTCTTTACGTGTCCGCTCTCTGAGTGGTGCTAAAAGTTGGCTCAAGTCTGGAATGAACTTGCCTAGGTAGTTGATCATGCCAAGAAAACATTGCAGGGCTTGAATTTTGTCTGGAACTGGCATCTCGAGAATGGCTGTTTGCTTTGAAGGATCTGGTCATAGACCTGTACTCGTGAATAAATGACAAATATAAGGAACTTCTTGTAGCCTGAATTTGTATTTCTGTGCATTGAGCTTAAGTTTCACTTGATGTGCCCTTTCTAGAACTTCTCTGAGGTTTCTGTCATGTTCTGCTTCATTACGACCTCCTACCAGTATGTCACCTACTATAATAGCATAAGGATACCCAGAAAAAATTTGCTCCATTTCACACTGAAAGACTTCATTTGCAGAATTTATCCCAAATGGCATTCTCAAAAATCTGTACCTGCCAAATGGAGTACTGAATGTAGTGAGCAACAACGATTTTTTTATCAAAGTGAATTTGCTAAAATGAACTGTTTGCATCTAAGACAGAAAAAATAGTGGCATTTGGCATCAAGGTTGTGACTTCTTAGACTGTGCACATTGGATGATTGAGGTCTTTTTAGTGCATTGTTCAAATCTTCTGGATCAATACATATTCTGATGTCATCTGAGCTTTTCTTATGGAATACTACCATGGAAGATACCCATTCTGCTGGAGTTTCCACTGGACAAATTACACCTTGTCAAACCATTTGTCTAACTCAGCTTTGACTCTGTCCTGCATGGCTATTGGAACTTTATGTGCTGGCCTAATAACTGGACTGACCTCTAGGTCTAACTTCACGGAGTACACAATTGGAAGCTTCCCTAGTTTGTCTTGGAAAGGATCAGCATAGGTAGAAACAATGTAATGGGCAAAATTAGAGTAGTGGTCTTTCAAGCTAACATGGTGGACTTCCTTATTAAATGAAAGCAGTCTCATTTTTCAAAGAGTCTTTGAGCCCTAATAATGACTGAATGTGCCTCTTGACCACATAAAATAACAAGTTGTAGCTTATTTTACTCTGCTGTAAATAACATGAATGCACTACTAAGCCTTTAGTTTCAATTTCTTCACATCCATAACCAAAAAGTTTCAAATACCTTGCCAAATCAAGCCTTTCACCTTTATACACTTTAGGAAATGTTTCTGCAGACATAACATTGCACTTAGAACCTGTATCAGCTTTGAGCTTTGTGCCTCCCATTTATCTGAACAGTACAAAATATTTCATTCTTTGCCCTTAAATCAACTGCATTAACTGTTTCATGAAGCACTGACACACAATCAACATAAAGAGTATGCTTGTCACAACTGACCAACTTGTTTCGTAAAATGTTCTCTTTTAATAAAAGAGTGTGGGCCTTTTGATTTATAAAAATGTTTGAAGTGATTCCATTTATTACATTTGTGGCATTGGTGACCAAAAGCTAAACATTTTTCCCTTTTTGATTCATGACTTCCACCACAGTTATGACAGTTGGCAATGAAAGTGGGTGGGGGCCCATGCTTTGAGTGTGCTGACTCACTCTTGTGGTTCATTGAGACTGTGTAAAGTCTTGAATTTTCTACAAAGTTCTGGGGTTTACCAGTTGGTGTGGCAGGAGCTGCCATGTGCCTGAGCCTGTTTCTTTTAACCATGTGCTGCATACTGTCAACATGAACTCTATCACTATGCCTTCTAGAGCTGCTCTCATTTGTAAGCATATTTCCGTGCTTTTCTGTGAGCTTGTATTTCTGAAAAATCTCAATGGCCTTACTCAAAGTTAAATCACTAGCACAGAGCAAAATCTTTCTCACAGTATCATCTTTTATACCACACACAAGTCTGCCCTTTATCAATTCATCACTTAAGTCACCAAATTTGCACATTTTAGCTTTATTTCTCAGTTCAGTTACATATGCTGCAAAGGTTTCATCAAGCTTTTGATCCCTTCTGTAAAATAAGTGCCTTTCCATAGTACCATTTGTCTGGGGATTACACATTTCTCTAAATTTTTATTTTAAGCACTTTGGTCCTCCCTTGAAACAGCCTGTACAACAATATGATGGTTTTCCTCCTCTCCTGTATAGATAGCAGGTGCATACACAAATGAGCATTCCCTTACTATGACTTCTGACCTACCTATATTAAGTACAATTAATGCCTTTGTACAGTCATCTTTATCAGAAAATGCAGACTGTATCAAAATGTCATACTCTTGCTTGAAAACTCTCCAATTCTCAGTAATATTACTGTCAAACACAAGTGCAATGGGCTTTCAAAATCCATCTGCCATGCCCACATAGTATACACTAACACACTGAAAATATGACCCTTGTAATTATGTACGAACAAACAGTTCTGTGAGCTTGTAACAACACTCAAATGCACAATAAACTCTTCACAATACTTTACTTTGTGAAATATACTCTAGTATTCAGTAAGCAGCCGTGCAGGAATAAGTTATTCCTGCACGGCAGGAACCGTCCCTGTTCAGCACGGCAGTACACCATGCATATGTATGAAGGCGAGCTGCTGTGCTCTAAAACAGACATGGTCCCATATATGAGCACATGGGGTGTGTGTGAGAGCAGAGGTCTCACAATATACACACCCCCTGGACTCCAGAATTGCCTTTCGGCAATTTAAAATGAGCAAGAATGCTCGTAATAACCCCAACCCATCAGGATAACAAATCCGATCCAAGCCATAAGGGACAATCATATCTACCAAGACAAATGTCAGAATAACACATGTAGCATAAGCACATAGTGCACACATCTCAACCCATCAGAGTAAGGAATATGGACAAAGCCAAAAGGGACAATCATCCCACAAAGCAGAACATTGATAGAATAACAGGTTCAGCATTAGCATTGATATTTTGAAGGGTAAAAATAAAATAACACAACATATATTTTTTTTTATAAAAGCGATAAAGTTTAAGCATAGCTGCGCAGGTGTCCCTGTTGCTTAGCTATGCTTAGTCCAGCTTAAACAGCACAAGAAGTTAAATAGCAAGAGACATCCAGCATAAACAGTATTTCAATAGTGTAGTGGTTAGAGCATACACTTTGCAAGCAGCAATTCCCTGTTCAATCTCCACTATAACCAGTTTGCATTTTACATGTGAAAGCAGTACATAAACATTTATTTTTTTTATAATTATCTACTAAATAATATATATTTGTTAACCAGAGTACTGCATTAGGTCCAGATGTGAGATGTCAGTTTAATAAAGTTGTGAAACCCCCATATAAACACAAGTGCCCCATAGTATAGTCATACATGAATAAATGTAATGAAAGTACATTGTGGGATGTCAGGGACAGTAAACAAATTTATAATATGTAATGAATGAGGAATCAATGCCATACAACAGATGAAATGAAAAAATAAGCAGTGCTAAGCATTGCACAGCTCTGCTTACTAGGTGTAAGCATTGTGTAAATATGACTGCTAAGCAATGAGTAGCCCAGCTATCTGAATTTGCCCATTGATAAGCAGTGCTGAACCTGCCCCTTTAAGCACTGCCAACTTTAGCTAAGCAGGTTTGCCCATAGCTTAGCTTAGCTCAGCATATTCAAAATCATCCAATCACGGCAATGGGTGGGGAAATCGGCTATATTTAAACCCCACAGGTGGGAATACAGCTCATAACTGGTTGAAGCTTTCCACTGTAGGCAGTATGGCAGGAGTTGGTGAGGGCATGCGCTTCCATGTGCTGTGCTGGGGCATACAGGAGTCCAAGGTCATGGTAGGACTCCTGGTACAAAACCATGATGAGAGACTGCTGCAGGACTAGTACCAAGGCTCCCAATATAAATCAGAAGCCTGGGACCATCTCACCTGTGATCTCACCAGTGCCACTGGTATCTCTTGGACTGGTGAGCAGGTCCAGCACCACTATGCTGACTTGGAGAGGAGCAAGAGGGAGCTCTTGGATGAGTGGGTCCAAGAAGCAAGGCAGAGGGGTGATGTCCCAGCAGTGTCTAAGTACTCATACCAATAACTGTTTACTAATGTCCAGCCTGTGTATATGATGGATAGGTATGCCTAAATATTTCTCTATTTCCCTTACAACTGCAGCTGAGTGGGCTGTAAGTCAGGAAGCCCATGCTACTAGGTTGCAAAGGCTGCGTCACGAGGCTGGAACAATCCTGCTTGTAGTAACCATATCAAATAAATATAAAGCAGTAGAAAGTCACTTGGCAGTATAAAAACTTTGTACGGGCTGTACTGAATAAACCAGATAATATGACAGTAACTGCCTGGCAATAAAGATCTAAATCCTGGACTGGTTTTGTTTACTCTGGTATTGTATGGCATTTATTGTTGCATTCCCTGAATAGCAATGTTGTTTTAACCACTGTTACCCAGACTGTGCTACATAGAAAAAATGTCTATTATAAGACTATTGTAAGTACAAGAGCAGATTGTACAACCAAGAGAGAATCAGACAGAAAACACTGAAGATGTAGGCAGCAATATCCAAATAGCACACTCTGCTGAAACTTAAATTGATCTATTTTTAGCAGACACAGCCATGGTTCAAATCCTGGTAGTGGTGGTAAGCTGTATGCATAATCATACCTCTCAATTGTATGTATTTTTCAAAATGTCCGGCTAATTGGTTAATATTTTCTGCCTGTTCCTCTGTCCCCCTGACAAATCAGTGGGATGATCTCAGAATTGTAGTCACTAAAAAATAATACATTTGATTTTCAGACCTCAAAACCTCCAGAAATTGTATATTAAAACAAATCCTGTCACTCTAGCATCTCTCGAAGTTTATGAGAGCAATATTCAAAATATGTCCCTATTTGTATCCCCATGTTGTCAAGCTTTGTCCAGAGTGTATGCATTAATCGATTGAGAGGTATATGCATAATATTAACTCAGAATCTGAGAATATGTGTAGAAACAGTCAGGTAGTGTTAACAAACATTCCCTCCACAGGTCTAACAGTTAAGAGATGTGGAATTTAGCTATAAGACAGTTGAAGTATACACTGTGTACAAACATACCACTGCCCAAACTAAGGCCATAGGGTATTGTAATAATACCTGTAAAATAATGATTAGAGCAATGATCATTAAAGTTGTGAGTACTACAAGAATATATAAATTGTTAATTGACATCTCTCACCCCCCCCCATATCTGCAACAATAATCTAAATACACAAATCAATGGGTATGTTTACACCAAACCTATTGCTGGGACATATGTCCTATTGTTCAATAAATATTGAAATGTGTTTCTATTAATGTTCCATGTTGAAATACTATCATTGGTGGCCTGTTGCTATCGATGCAACCTGCATGCCATTGTAATGGCCACTGAAGTTCCATACATGCATGTGTTCTGTTTGCTATGCAACTGTTCCAAATCTGGTGTTTTGGGTTAAAGGGAATACCTATGCAGGCTGTTATAACTAATCCTGGATTGTGTTGACTATTACTAACCCACCTATGTTTTAAAACTGCAAAATAGCACATTTGGGAAGGCCCGTAACAGCGGCCTCATCTCTCCCTCCTCATCTGGCCATGACACTGGGCCCCAGCACAACCTCCTCCTCTGCTGGTCCTGCACCACCTTTGGGTGGAACCGCCTCAGAGGATGGGGCTCGTCACCCCCACGGGAGTGAGCACAGACAGGATCCTGTCACATGATGTCAGGTCTGGGGATTGGTGCATAGCGAGCTCCAAAGGGAGTTTGGAAATCTGCTATGCCAGCTTGAGGGACATGTGGCACATTTAGAGGGTCAGCCTGCCCATACTATTCAGCCCCAGCACAGCCATCTTCAGGGCTGTGAAGGTGCAGTGGTAACTGCCCATGGGTGGGGACCTCAGTCCCACTGTTTCCATTTGGGGACTCATGGGCTTTGGATTTCCAAACACCCCTCCCCATCCAAGGTGTTTACCCCCCACATGTGTCATATACCACCCATGTATGCTGTCTTATCTGTCTTGGCTGTCTTCCTACCCAACCTACCTCCCCAAATATACCTACTATCCTTCCCCAACATCCCACTCTCACCTTAAAAAAAGGGCAATCTGTTCCCCAAAAAAAAATTTGCCCTATACATAGCTGTCCATTTTGCACATATGTTCAATGGACACATGTAATTTGGTCTAATTGCTTTGCAACACATTACTGTTGTCCTCACCCCTCTCTCAAGGGTTTAAGTGCCAAATCTACCTCCAAATTCAGTATATATGCACAGCTGTTGCTATAGACCTTCCCTACACCCACCCTGCACATCCCTAGCTACTTTCCTTATTGTCTTTCCCTCTGCATCCCCCTTTTTTCACCACTTTCCTATCGCCCCTTTTTTCTTTTCTTTTAAAGAAATTAGAACCGGGGTAAGTGGGATTAAGCACTTTTAAGCAGTAATAAGTGGGTTTAATCCTGTTTGCTTGGTGCTAAGCAATGCCTATACAGATTAAGCACTTTCAGGCTGTCTGTAAGCTTATTTAACCAGATGTTAGCATTGCTTACTGCCACACAAACCCACACAAACCCACTTACAACTGCTTAAAAGTACCTTAATCACTCTGTATCCAACACCCCTGTTCTGCACAGCAGCAAAATAACCAGCCCTTGCAAGTCTCGAACCCAAGAACCTGCACAGCATAACCACAGCGATTTACCCCTAAGCCATTTGAGCTGCACATAAGTGTGATATTTTCTCAAATATATCATGCAGCAAAGTCATTCAACAGTAGCGAAAATGTATTTATATATGTAGATGTATGTATTTAAATACAGTGGTGAAGCGGCCCAAAAATAGGGATCTCTTGTAATTATTGTCATTATCCCTTCCTCCACAGCTGAACTGATCTGCTTTGCAACATGATAACCAGCACTTGCTAGTCTTGAATCCGGGACCCTCCACAACATAGGCACAAGAAGTTACCAACAAGCCATCTCAGCTGCAAGAGACCAGGATGATTTTTCTAACATATCATGCAGAACAGTCAGTCTACCAATGGGAATGTAAAATGTGGAAGCACTAAACATTTCAATGATACATATACACACACACACATATATACATATATACATATGTATACATATATATATATATATATATATATATATATATATATATATATATATATATAGAGAGAGAGAGAGAGAGAGAGAGAGGGTGCACGGCATACACAGCATGTCAAACAGCCATTATTCCTACAGTTGCCACCATTTCAAATGGCCAGTGTCTGATTCTTTCCTACAAATGAAAATTATTGCATAAAGCATATACCCACACAAACTGCAAAGAACAGGACAACACACACAAGTTTGCATACATAGAAATGTTTATTTGTTTACTATTTCAGTTGTTTATGCCATTTCTTTTAGCAGTTAGGTGTTTGAAATACATAATAACTGATTAATGCAACTCTCAAACAAAACATATGATACAGTAATCTGCAAAACATAACATATATTGCTCTCTAGGTTAAAGCCTTCAAGTAGTACAAGAGTAAAAAACACACTTGCCTTGAAGGTAAGAATCAATCAGCACTTAATTACAGATGTAGTTCAACAGCCTCCAATTACACTCTGTACTCAACTCCTAGGGGGAAAAGTATTAGTTGTCACAATGTAAATGTATCTGTTACATAACGATGCTTAACTTAAAATGTCACTATCACACTGACAAACAGAACTGTGTGTAAGACAGTAAGCTCTAGCCCATCACTGTTCTCATGAAAATGTACAGCCATATACCTTAATGTTTCTTATCAATGATATCCCTCACATATTGTAACAGACTAAGTTAAAAACATTTAATACCCCTCCCCCATAAAATGTCTTACAAAGGTATATAACAGTGTTCTCCATACACTCACCTCCGGACTGCACAGGGTCACACATGTTTTGTCCAGCTATAGCCCTCATATATATGTACCCTACCCCACAATTTGTGTGGGAGTCCACAACATCACTGGAATGATAGCAGGAATTTCAGCACTAAATAATGATTACCTATCAACCTCTTACTGCATGACATCTGGACAAAGCCTGGTATATAGGTGGAGGACAGAGGCTGAAACACAGGGCCATATTTGAAATATTGCTGTTAAACAGTGTAAAAGTTGCTGGTGTTACAGGATTGGATGCAACATACCCTTACTCAGCAATATGAAGTCAGAAACACAAATGGATGTTGCCATGTACTGAGCGCAATCAACAATGAGAATGGCACTGATATGTCAGGGACAAAACCTGTGTGGGAAGCAGACAAAACATAACAGCCAATCCTCTGGCCATCATGTGAATAGGCCCACAGTTGAGAGCTATGCAGACAGACTGCATTCCATGCAAAACTAGCATGTACACACAAACTCTGTAAAACTAGCAGTATTCAATGCATATAACAGCAATACCCATACACTGTCCCTAGGTCTGGAACCTTATACAAACATGTAGTTGGCCTGTGTCCACAAGTCCTATTTTAAGAGGTATTGCTACCTGCTGTCTGTAACACTGCTGCCCACAAACAGGAAGGATGTCTTCCATATAGGAAAGGTAAAGGGACAACACCCACATGATATAGTCATTTCTAGTATTGGGTTGCTATGACATTGGCTATTGGAAGAACTTCACAGCTGGCTGCATTCAATTAGCAAGTGGGAAACACAAACTGGTGCAGAGGCCATCACCTGATCATAAGCATCACCTACAAAAGCCATGCTGCAACCTATTTAAACCAGCTCAATCCCGGTAGTGGAGACAGAAAGATAGAAAGAGAACTAACAAAAAAAATACACAGAAGAGAAAAAAAAAAAAAAAAAAAAGATATCCAACTGATACACAGAAGAGAACACAATAATAAAACAAGTATGTGAAACATGTCAACATGTAATTGAATGTAGTACTCAGTATGTAATAATGGGATAGTTGATGTTGAAAAATTTATATGTGCCATCAGGACTTGCTGTAATGATGTCTTGCTGAACAACTGCTATGGACATAGCATCTGGCCCTGTGGGCAGTGGGCCATACCTGTCAACTATGCAGATCTGCAAAGAAAGTCAAAATTTAAGCCATTAGAGTGTTTGTTCTGTTCCTCCGAACATCTATATTAGTCTGGCAAACAGCTGAAGGTGGAAGTAATGAAGTCATGACAGAAACATGAGTTTCAAACCCCACCACCTTCAGTCATGGTAATGTGAAACCTATCATGCACCAACTTTATATGTTTTTAATAGGCATATCTACGATCTGTCCCTATATATCCTCCCCTAATGTTAGGCTTTGTCCACATGTGATGCTCTGTTTTGTAGCAAGGCAGCTGTGGAGGAAGGAGGTTCAGCGTGTGGATCCGATGTCTGAATGCACTATACCCTATCCTATCTTTCCTCAATAAGCGTGAACTCAACATGCTCACCGTCGCCTATAATCACATAGCAAGATTTGTAACAGGAACCCCATACCGTACCCATCATTGCCTTAACCTAAAGAAACTTGGCTGGCTTGAACTGCCCAATCTTCTCAAATTCACTCAACTTACGGAAGTATTTAAAATAATTAACCAGCCTGACAGAGTCCCTGCTCTGGCCAAAGTATTTCCACCCTATTCAAACCTTAATTTCCTCCGTTCAGTACATAGTGTTCAAATTAAAACTATCATATCCAAGAACTCTGGCGGGGATGCCATCTATGCCAACTCCATAGGAAAACCTGGAGACTTCCCAACAATTTAAGATGCATAACCTCGCTTAATGTCTTCAAAATTAACCTCAGCCAATTTCTGAAATCACACTGGTTATGCCCTTGCTCTAAACCAGACTAAACCTAGCCAACAACCACTTCGCTAGACTCCTTAATCCATGGTAGACTAGTTGACTATCATCCCCTCATCTAGTATCTCCTCCCCACCTCACCTCCACTGTGAAGGTATTGTGAATTAATTACTAGTTGTTATTTTTGTTCTCATTTATATATATGTTAAATATGTTTTTTCTGTTCTCTACCTGTATTTATCTCCTTAGAATATTATGTATGTTGGTTACTTTCTTAGTATATTGTAGTGGAGCTTTTCTCCCCGGGCCTCTGCTGAAAATGGACATGTATCCAGCTAGACCAGCCCGGTCAACAAATGTAAAATAAAATAAAATAAATAAATAATTATATATATATATATATATATATATATATATATATATATATATATATATATATATATATATATATATATACATATATACATACACACACACACACACACACACACACACACACACACACACACACACAAACACACACATATTTTATATATATATATATATATATATATATATATATATATATATATATATATATATATATATATAATACATTTTCCCTACTGCTGAATGACTGTGCTGCATGATATGTTTGAGAAAACATCACACATATCTGCAGCTCAGATGGCTTAGTGGAAAATTTCTGTGGCTATGATGTGCAGGGTCCTGGGTTAGACACTTGCACAGGCTGATATTTTTTTTGCTGGCCAGAACAAGGGCTGCTAGATACAGAGTGATTAAGGCACTTTTAAGCAGTTGTAAGTGGGTGTGAAATGGACAGTTATGTATGGTGTGAAATTCTTTTTGGGAACAGATTACCCTTTTTTTAAGGTGAGAGTGCGATGGGGAATGATAGTTGGTATATTTGGGGAGGTAGGTTGGGTCAGAAGACAGACAAGACAGCATACAGTGGCAGTATATGACATATGTGGGGGTAAATACCTTGAACGGGGTGGGGTGTTTGAAAATTGGAAGCCCATGAGCCCCCAAATGGAAGCAGTGGGACTGAGGTTCCCACCCATGGGAAGCCACTACTGCACCTTCATGAGCCAGAAGGTGGCTGTGCTGGGGGCTGATCAGGAGGAGAGGCTGACCCTCTAATTGTGCCACGAGGCCCTCAAGCTGGCATAGCATATCTCCCAATTCTCTGTGGAGCTCCCTACGGACCAGACCTTGGACCTGACTTCAGGTGACAGGATCCTGTCCATGCCCACTCCCAGGCGGGCCCCATCTCTTGAGGTGGTTCCACCTGAAGGAAGTGCAGAGCCAGCAGATGAGGAGATCCCAGGGTGGGTCCCAGATGTGCTGGGGCCCGGTGCCATGGCCAGATGAGGTGGGAGAGGTGGGTCCGCTGAGAACGGCCTTCCCAAACATGCTATTCTGTTGCAGTTTTAGAACATATGTGGGTTAGTAATAGTCAACACAATCCAGGATTAGTTATAACAGCATGCATAGATATTCCCATTAACCAAAACACCAGATTTGGAACAGTTGCATAGCAAACAGAACACATGCATATATGGAACCACAGTGGCCATTACAATGGGATGCAGGTTACATTGATAGCAACAGGCCACCAATGAGTGTTTCAACATGGAACATGAATAGAAACACATTTCAATATTTTTGAACAATAGGATATATGTCCCAACAGTAGGTTTGGTGTAAACATACCCATTGATTTGTGTGTTTAGATTATTGTTGCAGATGTGGGGGGGGGGGGAGATGTCAATTAACAACTATTATATCCTTGCAGTATGAGGTTCTCTGACCTTTTTTCCTGTTTATGTCTTCCAGGTATAATGTCCCAAGAATGGCTCCCTTTGTATACACCTCAGGAAAATGATGTTATCATAAACTTCATTGTACTACATCACGGAACCCTATTTGGATGCAGGCCCCATGATCTGCAGGAGAGGACCACCCTGTGGAATGAGCTCGTCCACAGGGCAAATGATGTCAGCCTGCATAACTGCAGTTAGGAGCATGTGTGACATCATTGCACTGATCTCATCCATCATGCTCATCAGTGTGCTGCTGCAGTTAGGAGAGACCAGCTAGCCACAGGTGGGGGTCATGCCATCTAGCCCCCACTGACACATGCTGAGGAGCTCATCACCAGCCTTGGGGCACCCGCCCACCAGCCAAGCCAGGAACCTGAAGATAACATTGTGGAGGTGGGTGCCATCCACATATTGGATGAGGAGCATGCAGGTAAGGCCCAAGGGCATGTTAGTAGAACACTGTTAGTTATCTATCTTTGTCTGTAAAGTATCTTCATGCATATGTGAGATAACTTAGTCTGTTGCTGCAGTATAGTAATGAACAAATGTGCATAATCTATAGTATTGTGGGTTTGTACTGTTGATGTACTGAAATGCTGCTCCCACCCTGTTCCAATGCCACAGGTGTGGCTACTGACATTACATCTCTCACACAACTATGTAGGTCCCTCTGGTATACAACTGGGGCACCAGTCAGTAGATGGTGAGTATGGAGTTTTTTATGTTCAGGTTTGCCAATACACCAGCCATGTTATGGCCATGGTATTTGCCATGTACACATTTAACACACCTACCCATAATGCATGCTGTACATGTTCACTTATTGTTGCTGTGAACTACACTGCATCACAGTGGTCACCATGGTGACATATCTGAAGGGTATGTAAGAGTCCTGCAGTTTACATAACAACCTGTCAGTACAAGATGTGTGGACAGAGATGAATATAATGGTGGGACAAATGGCGTACAGTAGGGACATGTCTGAAGCATTACCCTTATACAGTGGCTACAACAGTATATTCACCACTATTACAATGGCAACTGTTACATATCTACCCAACGGCAAATCACAATACCACATTCCACATCTTTTACAACCAGTAATGTGATCCTAACATGAGCAATGAATGTGTAACATGGAATCCTATGTTAGGACAACAAATAT
Organism: Protopterus annectens; assembly: GCF_019279795.1. Taxonomy (NCBI): domain Eukaryota; kingdom Metazoa; phylum Chordata; order Ceratodontiformes; family Protopteridae; genus Protopterus; species Protopterus annectens. The sequence goes on from NC_056744.1 coordinate 810,153,140, forward strand.
GGGGAATACATACCTTAACAAATACTGGAAGCATGTGTGTGCACACACTCCAAATAACATATTGTGGAGAGCTTTTGAGGTACTGACAGCATTCATTCTTCTTGAGTACACACCTTCCATCAAGTACAGGACCTCAATGTCACAGCAAGTAATGGTCTGCTGTCCAAGAAGTATGTCCGTGACATTTGCCCACTCACCTGTAACAGAGGCAGCAATGACCAGTACACATCTTACATACCAAGGAATGGATCTCATATCTGAAAGGTAGCACTCAGGAGTGGGAGAAGTAGCCTTATCTCACCATTGCATATACCATGGCAAACAGTAAAGACAGTCATGTATGTGACAATGAAGTATGGGTCATCATTAATGTAGAAAATAAACAGATGCCCATCCAACTCAGATGACAACACATGTTGCAAACTGGTCATGGAGGCTGCCCAGAAACATGTAGCAACACTGAGGGACTTGCAGGAATGTGTAGCAAGTACTGCCTGTGCAGTACCTGTATTGACACTTACCTGAAATCTGCATATGTCTGGCCTATGGGTTAGGGTAACCAGATGGAAGAGTTGTTCCACAGAAAACATTATCCAGGGCTCTCTACAGGTAGCATATGCATAACATTGTCTCCCAAAGGCATGTGTTGCAATGTGTAATTATGTACTGAGACCAAGGCTGAAACCTACAGACAGTATTAATAAAGATATATGTGGTGCACAAACAACACCTCACTCCACCTCAGACCCATCATCCCCATCTTTACTTTGCTGTTGCCAATGTGCACCTTTAGGTTTGATGTTCATTAGCAGGAACTAGTCCGGTAGACATTGCATTCTGAATTTGGAACACTGCAAAATGACACTCATGTGTGGCCCATAGTTGTCAAGCATCTGCAATAAAGCTGAGGATGGGGAGGGGTGTCATCCTGAAACACAACAGTAAACTGAAGCATACATCCAACGCTTGCTAAGAATGTTTGTATCTGAACACAGTCAAGGTTATGAATTGGGACAGACATAACTCTGACTCTACAGCAGTGACCTCCAAGAGCTGTGCACATGAGCTGACCTTGCAATCCGGCAGAGTTGGGGGACATTTGTAGGGTGGAGTGACCAAATAATGGCAAGTGAAGATGGGCCATGCTAGTATACCCCTTCCAGGAATAGTGAATGCTGTAGTTCACTTAACAGGTGCTGCAACAAACCATTGTGTTAAGGGTATGCACACATATGCAACCCACATATTGCATGCATCTCAATCAGCATCTGAATGACTATCACATTTGTCTGATACTGAATTTGATTGCACAGGTCATATGTCACATATCAGGTGTGTGTAATTTTAACCTATGCAGTATTGTGGCCCCATTGCATATCATGGAAGAGGCTGGCATGTCAACAAGGGTGTGTACACTCCTCATAGCCACAGTAAGCTTTGAAGGTTGTCAGTGTAATCAGATAGTATTGCTCATACATGCACTGCTGAAAATGAGATCTGCAAATCAGAGGTCATGCATTAACTATTGACATCTGCCTCATATCATTCCAGGTATGTGTCAGACAAACACATAGGGGCTGTGAGCAACAGAGTAAACATAACTGCCACACATATACACATTTAGAAATGGTGTGTAAACTCATGAGGTATGGTGCACAGTACATGCCAGGGTGCTGAACAGGTGCACAGCAATACTGTGTACATGGGTGCAGTGTGTTCCAGGGGAAGGGGCATCACCTACTAACACAACTCATGCATCACAGAGATTTATAATTTTGGTAACAAGGATTGAGTATAGCTGCAGTGCATGCTATTGAGTGCCATATGTCATGCATGTTGACTGTTGGGTAATGAGAGGTCTGTATAATATTTTTGTGCCACCTCACCTGTAAGTGTGTGTGTGTGTGTGTGTGTGTGTGTGTGTGTGTGTGTGTGTGTGTGTGTGTGTGTGTGTGTGTGTTTGTAGAGGTAAACAATGATGTACAGGTCTTAAATTACATTTTTTGTTTTCCCCTCACAGGTGGTGTGGCGGGTCAGAGTCACTACTGCAGACAAACTGATGTTAGTGGCCATACAGACTCTGACAATAATGATAGGTATGGTGAAGCACAGGCAGGGATGTCAGGGGCTGCATCTGTGCCATTGTTTGACATTCCACTTTTATCCACCCCATTCCTGCACATAGTCACAATGCCTATACATACCCCCATCACAAGTGGCCATAAATGAGGGACAGTTGGTGGGTGTTGGTATGGGATAGGATAGTGTGGTGACTATGGCAAGTGTGTCTGTACACAGCAGCCTTAGCAGCATGACTGGTGAAGTTCCACACAGGCAGATGTACAGGGTTGCTCGTAGGAGGGCTGCTGGCCATCATGCCACTCAGAGAAATGACACAGCAGGTGTCACCAGAAGAATGTTTTGGGCTATCATGAAGGCACGTATGGAACATTACACCAGACAGAGTCTGAGGCTCCAGTGGGCTACTCATTATGCTGAAATTGACAACATCTGTGATCTTGCTCATGCCCATCATTATTTTGCAGAGGTCCTGGATAGATGGTTGGGTGAGATGGTGGGAATCCTTGACCATGTGGTATCTGTGTTAGAGCATATGGTGGGAGTAGGGCAACAGCCATATGGACATAGGTCAGCAACAGCAACAGGTGGAGGTCTACGTGGATGTGCAACAAGTCACAGCTGCTCCCGTAGCAGCAGTACCAGCACCAGCAATGCAAGGGTGGTGCTGTCCACACCACAACACAGCAGGCCACATGCACGTGGTCCTGGCCAGTCCCAAGATGGACGCAGATCTAGTGGACATTTGTCATCATCAGGGGAGAGTACTATATCTGGGCTCTTACCTGGTAGTGCCCGTGGAACCCCTGGCAGGCACAGTTCCCGTGTTCATGGCCGGACATGGTGAACTGTACACCCTGCCATGTATGGTCTGCAGCTGTCCAACAAACCCAGTATAGGGCAGCCACATGGTAGAACTGTGTGCATACATACACACACATATCACAAACACAGCTAGGGCACCTCCATACCTATACACACCACATCTACACAGCCCAATTGATAAAGAACTCCCTAACACACACACATGATGTAAACTAAATGGCTCAGCCTAGGTGTCTGGCAAATCCAGAACACACCCTGTGCATATGATGATACCTGTGCCACATCCCTGTAATCTATACCATCAATGCAGGGACATGTTAATATGGTTCTGATGCACACTGTGAATGTACTAAGTCTTAACAATGTAATGTTGTTTAGCATGTTTTTAGCTGGAAAGTTTAATGCTTACATGTCAGGGTGTGTAGCTGTCCAGCCATAATGCATTATAGCTGTTATTAACACTGACTGATTGTGATCTCCATAATGTATTCAGCTTGTGTTGTAGGTGTTTATGTTTCAGCAGGATGTTGGTCTGCTGTCATTTCCTTCAAGGGGTATGGCACTGTGGTGACACATTGACTGTGTCATCCTGGGTACAGCTGAACACAAGTAACAGGTCTGTATAACAGTTACTGCATGTGCCACATGGCTGATAGGTCTGAGGGGTGTATACAACTGAGTGCATGGTGGCTGATGTCAGCAGCTCTTCTACAGTAGACAATGGTAAGTGTACTGGGTGGCACATACCAAATGTTTGTGAATAACACACACACACACACACACACACACACACACACACACACACACACACACACACACACACACACACACACAAACACAGAGGCATTGGTGTTGATGCAATACACAGGGAATACCATACACATGGATGTACTTAATTTTACTCATTTTGGCCTATGTAATTCCACCAAGACAAAATAGGCAAAACGTCACATCAGTAAATAATCAGTCTGCCAGTTTAATATCATTGACAATGGTACTGGCAGGATATATTTCCTCTTCCTCAATGTAGTGAAATCCTGGAGTTGGTAAACATATGAGTGCTGGTGTGGGTGGCACAGTCCTCCACTTTGGAGGGTTTGGGGTGGCATAGAACCACACATAGTGTGATTAACAGCTACTTAACCTGTTAACATAAACTGTACAGTATTACAGCAGCCTAAGTGGGGAGATACGCACAACAATATCTCCAATGAGGGTGGCTGTGCCCACAACATCCACACCTAGCTATATATACCAACTCCAGTATTGCTTTACAGCTGCACAGTGGGGAAGAGGGCATTTACTCATCTACTAGTTTTGATGGAATGAATTTCCACAAGATGATTCCTTTGAAATGTTAGCTTTTGCCAGTCAGTTCTCAGAAAAATGATCTCCTGGGACATGTATTTTCTGCAAACTGAAGTAGATTCCTTCACATACACACACACACTCTTACTTGGCAACACTGAGAGAAGAACCCCTACCTAGGAACTTATTGCTACTAATGTGTTTGGCCTTAATTGCATGCACCTCACAGCTTTTAGGATGAGGTGTGTCCCAAGTTTCTTGTTAAGTGAAGAACATCACCAGGCCTTGTACAGTATGATAATGGGGGATGTACTGGGTGTTAATGAACAATACATAGTATGACATACTGTCACATACACATTGATAAACACATAAAAGTCATAGACACATCTGAGAGACCTGGGTTTATCAGGGCTAACTACCTTGTCAGTGAGTCCATTCTGTTACAGAGAATTTGCACACAGCACATGCATCATTGGGCTAGATAACGTAATCAGTTACCTGTATGGTTGATGGTGACAGTGGTCCTCATACAGTGGACCTTGGGACATGTACTGGGGGTATCATGGTGTAAAGAAAATATACCCAGCACCCACACCCCATATTGGATATTTTATTCACTGAAACTAATGATGATGCGCTGACATACCCACAATCACACATTGACCAGGACTGCAGTACCCACTTGCCTATCTAATCTGTGCTACTAAATGGATATGCATATATTGCACATGCCACAGGGATAGTAGGCTGAGGGTTTTTCATGGCTTTCCTAATGTCAGCAAAATCACTATCCCTTATAATGTATGGCAAGGTGTATTGTATTTGGAGAATGTGGCCTCAGAATGCTGTCTCCTACAAATATACCCACTCACACACACGCACACACTTGTCAGGACTCAGAGTATAACCCATGCCTATCTACCCATTTGTACAACAGTGTTATGCTGGTACTGCAAGCTCCAGCTAGTCCACAGGGTGAAGAGTGTAACAAGGTACATTTTATGTCAATTACAGCAGCAGCCATTTCTAACTATGGTGATGGGGTGTGAAGTAGGTAGTAAGGCCTTCAGGGTATTATCAGCTACAAGATTACAAATACACAGACACTGTTATTTTCAATAATGCACACTGACAAATTTGTCAGTACTGGGGTCCATAGGTGCATTTGCTTCTAGGTGTGTACCAGGCTAATGTCCATGGAGAGATGAGAAGAGTAGGGGATGTGGGTACACTGGTATCATGCCATCTGACATTTGTTAGCAGGCCATATATCAACTGATGTCACTTGTGTTATCCCCAGGGTGATAGTTTAATGCAACATCCAGTCATCTGTTTTTCTCTTGAAAAGGGCCAGTGAGGTACTCCAAGTGACATGTATGCAACATATATTACATAACATGGCCAGTGTCTGGGTTGGAGACCTGTACCCAAGCATGTTCTGTTGACTGTGGTAGTCTGGTTGAGGTATCCATGGCATGTGGTACATACAGGGTGGGGTTTCCTAGCTGTGGCATTCATAACGCAGCTAGGCAGATATGTCAGTGTCAGTCAAGCATAAATTGCCTGTGAGCAGCCAAGATGAATACCTGACATCTGCACATCTGTACAGAGGACAGACAGAAATCAGCTAGCCAACAGGTTATGCATTAGGATGAATGTTTTGACAGATAGACCTCTGACACTGATAGATATGCCGTTACTACATGACAGCAGCACTCAATGACATGTCCTATACACATAGTAGTCTACAGTTAATATCCATATATCAGATCAATATCCAGTAGCAAATATTTAATAACATACAACTCACACACCAAGAACATGACAGTCAGTACTCAGAGTCCAGCTTTGCATGCAGGGGTGTGTGGTTCCAGTACTACAATCTGCAATCTACTCTTACTTGGGAAAGCACTGTTAACTGTAGTAATGTAATGATACAATACATGCAAGTGTGACTGCATATAACCTGGGATACTACCCATGCATGAAATACATACAAAGAGAAAATATTGTTGTACTAGCCATATACACTCAGGTGTCCCATAGAGTATACTCACACCCCTTGCTACGGTAATGACAGGACATAGAAGCATGTTATGTACATGGGATTAAATACACTTATTAAAGATGTCATTACCCTGCTTTTTCATTAGACTGGAATGTGATCACTGGTTACCAGGTCTCAGCTATGCCTAGCAGGTGTAAGCATTGCTTAAATGTAAATGCTAAGCAGATTTTCCCACTGGAAAGGGCTGAGCTATGCTTAGCAGGTGTAAGCATTGCTTAAATATAAATGTTAAGCACATTTGCGCACTGGTAAGCAAAGCCTACATGGTGTAAGCACCTTTTCATTTAGCCATACGTTAGCACCACTTACCATCAAACAACCCCATGGAAACCTGCTTAAAGCTGCTCAAAACTGCCTTAATCACTCTGAATCCAACAGTCCTTGCTTTGCCTAGCAAAAAAGTAAACAGTCCTTGAACCAAAGACCCTGTGCACTATAGTCACCATAGTTAACCACTAAGCCATCAGAACTGTTTTGTTCTTTCTACAAATATATCTTTCAGTACACATACTGAATAGTAGTGAACAACTGCTTTGACTACTACAATTGTTTAGTACTTGTAAGTGAAAACAGCGTTGAATCAATCATGCTGTTATATCTAAATATACACATATCAGATAAATATGGTGGAATACATCTGGGCAGGTATATACAACACTCATGTTTACACATAACAAGGATATATATATATATATATATATATATATATATATATATATATATATATATATATATATATATGTATATATATATAGATATAGATATGTAGATATATGTATACATGTACATACACACATATATATTTATATATATATCTGTAGAGTTTATATATATATATATGTGTGTTTGTGTGTGTGTGTGTGTGTGTGTGTGTGTGTGTGTGTGTGTGTGTATATATATATATATATATATATATATATATATATATATATATATATATATAGATAGATATAAAAGATATGCCCATAACATGTAGTGGAGTTATACCTCAGCACCAATAATCACAACATATTAGTGCAAGGGAATGTAATGTAAATATTGCAGGTATATATATGTAGAATTTTGCTTCAGTAACAGGGGTTTTGTCAACAGACATGTTGTGTAGGAAGTCACTTCTGATACTGACACATACACCATCAGTTACTGATAGACATCATAAGATCATCATAGTGAAGTACCACACAAATCACAGTAATGATCATGTGGAATACAGCAGAGATATGACCAATAAATGTGGGCAGTCTGACACAATTTGGTCAGTCCAAAAGTATACACAGAACTCCTTACTGCAAAATGTGTGGACCAAGCCTGACAAAGTGGATGTTTACAGCCATATAAATGGGGATATCACAAAAATACTGAAATAGATAAGCTCACACAGTTGATGCATTCACACACTCCTGTCTGTCCTAATACATATTAACTGGAGGAGCAGAGGTCCCAAGCCCACATACTTCTCACTAGTTAGTGACGTACATCTTCACAGCATCCCACTGCTTTTTCAGAAATACACAACACTTATGGTGGCCAGGCAACAGTATATCTGACAAATATCTGGACATACCATCATACTAGGTAAATACACTGAGCAGATAGGCATGTCCCAAAGCACTGTGTAAACTACAGGCAGACTGCCACAACACTGACCCAAGTTTCCTATGGGGGAATACACATGTACTTGCAAATATAGTAGCCACTACAGGCATGTAACAGCATGGAGTAACAGAGACAAGTGTGAAAGTGCATACCCACAACCAATCTCAACACAGTCACAGTCACTTTATGGTAAGCCTAATTAATAGTACAGTATATGGACTGTGTGAACAAAACCATCCTCATATGTGCCACTCACACACTAACCCTACATATATTGGCAGAATACACAGTGTAGTCTGATGCCTGACTGTGGTATGGAAAATGTCTAAGTCTGGCCGTACAAATATATACGCTGATAGGGTACCATAAACTGGAGCAGCATGCAACATCAGATAGAACAGGACCAAGAATAATGACATCTACCATAGTCTGTACACAGGCCAAGTAATATATTCACAATACACACTCTGTCAACAATGTACACAGACCTCACTACTGTACAGACTACAACAGAATGTCCAGGTTTTGTCCTCAAATATAAGGACTACTATACATAACATGTCTAGCAGTCTGATATCTCACTGGCTTGTTATCAGGTATGATGTCAGTAAATAATGATATACTGTACATATGCACCTCTTACTGCATGACATATGGACAAAGGGTGACAGACTTGGTGGATAGAGGCACAAACACAGGGCCAATATTGACATATTGCTGTGATAAACTGAGAAAATTCCTGGTGTAACAGGGTTTCTTGTGACATATCTCTTCTGAGGGATATGAAATCAGTAACTCACATGGATGTCACCATGTACTGACTGCAATCATCGAGTATGCTACTGCATTTCTAAAGATAGGAAATGTGTTAGTAACACACCACATGTACGACTCCAAACTCTGGCCAGTCTTCAGATAGCCCTACAGGTGAGAGTTTCCTCAACCACATAACAGTGTCATGCCAGACTTTAAATCATGTAGAACAGCCATATCCACACAAACCGTGTTAAATCAACATTACTTCAAATGTAGAACAGCAATACTTACATTCTGTCTTCATGTCTGGAACATCCCCCTCCTGTTTGTTGGCCTGTCTCCACAGTGTATGTTGCAAGAGGTATTGCCAACTACCCCCTGTGATGCTGTTTGTCAGACACCCACATGAAGTCGTGCTCACAGTCAAGGAAAAGGGCCAACACCCACATGAAGTGCTTAGTTATAGAAGTGTGTTTCCATTCAATTGGCTATAGGAATGATACCACAGCTGTTCCTCATGCAATTAGCAAGTGGGGGACTGTAATTCATGCACAGGCTATCAGCTGATCATAAGCATTACTTACAAAACTCAAGCTGCTGCCTATGCAAAACAGATGTACTTTTCTACATCCACCAGAGAGGAAGAGAGACAGACAGAGACAGAGACAAAGTATGAAATAAAGGGAGTAAGAGCCAAATGTCTTTGTGTATGCTCCATGGGTGGAGAGTGGTATCTGGGTATTATAACAGTTGCCTATATTGTTTACTAATCCATACTGTCACATAGTAATTGCACATGGCTGTACACATTTATGGCTGAGGATTGTCTACAACAACCTCTACAGTGTTTGAAAACTGTTGGTCTTGTAATGTGGACATTGGGACATGTAGGTCCTCAAGATAATGATGTAGCAATATCCACAATGTAATGGATCCTGTCATTACAAAATCATCCCAACAGGATACTGATGACACACACACAAACACACATTTACCAGCACTAGGTTTCAACCCCCTACCTGCCTATGTATTGCTATTATAGTGTTATGCAGTTATTGAGTGCACCACGGAGCTTACATATTGCAAAGCTGTCCAAAGGTATCTTTGAAGGTGAGCATCATCAGCAACAGTGCTAAAGGATGGGTAAGGGAAGTGTAGTAAGTCCACAAAATCAGGTGTCAATGAAGACACACACACACACACACACACACACACACACACACACACACACACACACACACACACACACACACACACACACACACACACACACACACACACACACACACACACGCACTCTGTCAGGAAAACACACACATTATCACAGTTGGTAGGGTCAGGATTAGAGCTCCTACCTAACTAGTTTGCTACACTACAATATTACGCAGTTATCACAAGTGCCAGAGAGCTTATATGGCTGAAATATGGCCAAAGGGTTATTTTCAAGGTGAAGGACTTCAGCAGGCATGCTAAAGTTGGGCAGTGGGAGGTGTAGTGAGTGTGAACAGCTTCAAAACCATTAATCGCCACACACACACACACACACACACACACACACACACGCACACATGCACACACGCACACACACACACACACACAGTTTTACAGTTGCCATGTTTGGGATTAGAACTCCTACCTAACTAGTATGTTATACTATAGCACTATGCAGTTCTCACCAGCACCACAGAGCTTATGGGGCTGAAACTTGGCGAGAGGGTTATTTCAAGGTGACTGACATCAGCATGAGTGCTAACATGGGCAATGGGAAGTGCAGTGTGTGTGAAATGGCCATAAACCATTCCTCTGGAAACACACACAACACTCAGTCACACACAACTTTACATTTGAGAGGACTGGGTATACAAATGCTAGATGAATACTGATTTGTACTATCATGTTACACAGTCATCACAAGCACCACAGACACTATAGGGCTGAGGGCTACCAAAAGCGATGTCTACAGTGATTGACATCAGCACATCATGTGATATTGTTCAATTGGATGTGTGGTGGGTGGGACAGGCCTCATGATGGAAATCTCTCTGTCACTGTCTGTCTCTCTCTTCCCATCTGTGTGTGTGTATGTTTGACGTATTATACTGTGTTGGCCTTGGATACATGTGAGTATTCCTACCCAATGTGTGTGCAAAGCATGAACGGCGTGCAATGTGGTGTTCATTTCTCTGAGTGTAGGAGCATGCCCAGTATGAACTTCTGCATCGAGCATGTGAATCCATTCCAGGTAGGTTGTACTCTAGTCCATGATTTGGTATTCTACACCTACAGCTAGTGACCTGCTTCTGTAGGATATCTGTAGATAGGTTGACAATATGGAGTCAATGGGTGAAAGATAGTGGAATACTGTAACTATTGTGTCTGTGCTGCTTATGTTACACATGGTTGGTGTTAGAAGAGATTTTAAGACATATGCACTGTTTTACACTGTGATGTATTATGTCATCATCTACTGACAGATATACTTATTTGCTCACAGTTATTTCCTGGGAAATATAAGATGAATAAAGCTGTGTCCAGTAATTGGTCTGTAGCCTACATATTCTTGCACACTCATGCCATTCTGGAGGGGTAGCTGCAGATACTTGCTGATGGGTCTGTGTAAATGGTTCAGCACCTTGGTACTGTGGTGGCTGAGGATTCCCTGCTTGTAAATATATCGTTGTGCTTCTAACCTGTATGTACAATTCCAAAGGTGTGTGCAGTTTACAGTTATATTTTTAGTACTCTGTCTAGGGTACTTCCACCTGTGTACTGTCTATATGTCTGGGCCGACATTCATGGCATGTCCATCTTTCAGATGGTGACAGATATTGACATCTGGACAGTGAGTATGGATGACTGCTGAATTGGGTATTGCTGAGATGCATTGTGGTTGGCACTGCAGTTGTCAAAACATGGCCCTGTCATCAACAGTACTGGCCACAGGCCACCAAGACACAACCCTCCATGCCTACATGCTGACCACTTCCACACAATATAGAACACACAACAACCTAACACATGGACCCCTGCATACTGTACACATGCAACGATCTATCCTGTAAATTGGGCCAGCTCAAGTAATCTGTGCTCCACTGTTGTTAAACCCATACGTACATGTTACTGCATTTCTACATAGGATTGTGGGGGGGGGGACCTGACAACTGTGAATATTTGCTATGACTGTAGTGGTATTTCAGGTACTCTGTTGGCTTCCATTTCATTTTGTATTCTGACCTATCATGCAGACTAGAGACATATCAGTAGAGTACAGATCTTATGTTTTATTGACCTACATTTCAGTTTCAGACATCTTACCCTTCAGAACTAACATACAACTGCCAGACCTGTTGTAGTCTGTCTGTGTAGGTCTGAAGGGGGGCTGTTCACTATTGCCATCAATTGGAGGTCTTAGCACAGCCTTTCTTTATGGTCATCTACACCTGTCCTGCTGAGTATGTGAACCTCACTGACATGCATGTGTGTGTCCTATGGACAAACATTTGGGCCACCACATGTACTGCAGTGGGATTTGTCACCTTGTCTAGTACTGCCTACTTTGTTGACACTAGTATTTGTTATGGATTTCATGCTGCCCATATAGGTGTCAACTATCTGCTGCCATCCCATTCAGCCACCTGATTCTCTTGCATGCTCACATCCATACCATAGATACAACTAGCAGAATATACTACTCCATTCAGCAACTGATAGGAAGAGTGACTTACCTTGTGGCTGTGCCAGTATTGAGGAATGTGCTGGATGGCTGACTATGTCGGATGCACATAGTACACTCCCTATACATGGTAAAGTACAGGTAGTGTCATGTTTGGCATCCATTTTACTATATGTGCGAGTCAGAGAGAGGTGTCATTCCCTGGGTCCCTACCATGTTATTGTATATGTTATGCATTGCCTCTTTGCTAAAGCCTGGGCATACTGGGCACACCTCCTTCTGCTTACATGGGCAGGCTCAGGTTGTTCCTCCTTCACGTCCCTCTGTGCCTGTTATGGCCTTGGCAATGGTGGGGGGCTGTGTGGCCCTGCCCCATGCTGTTCCTGCTGCAGCTGTTTCCGCAGGATCATATTGTGTAGCATGGCACATACAATGAAAATTTGTGTACACATAGCTGAAGAGTACTGCAAGGCTGCACTGAATATGTCCAGGCACCGGAACCGTGACTTGAGCATCCCAAACACACACACTATTTTGATTCTGGTTTGTGCATGTGCCTCAATATGGAGTTATTGTTCGGGTGTGTGTGCATTTGTGATGGGTGTCATCAGCCATGGCTACAATGCGTAACCAGCATCCCCCACTAGGTGACCATATGGGATGTCCACACTGGCAAATTTCTGATACAGCTGTGTCATATGCCAGATGTTGGAGTCGTGATAGCTTCGAGGGCTTCCAACGCACACATTCAAGATAATGCCCTGGGCATCGCACATGACCTGGCAGTTGATGGAGGGTAAGCCCTTGCGGTTTATATAGACCCTACCCTGCTCACCAGGTGGTGCTTTAATGTGTACATGCATGCAGTCTATAGCACCCACTACCTCAGGGTATTCTGCTATTTGGTAGAAAAGATGCATATTTCTGGTCAACACCTCACAGGTGTTGAAGAAATATATGTGCTCACCGGCATGTGCTGACATGGCATCCAGGAACTGGTGGAGTACCCTGGATGCTGATGCCTGTGAGATCCCCATGATATCCCCAGTTGGCCTTTGGAAGGTACCTGTGGCTAGTATTCTTAACCCTACACATACCTTGGTATCCACTGGGATGAGTTCCTCTCTGTTAGTTCTGTGTGTGAGGCGTGGACGGCACAGCTCAACAGTTTGCTGTAAAATGTCCATATCCACCCTATAGCACTCCACTATCTCCAGCTCATGTAGCCCCTGGTAGCTTACTCTGGGTCTGTACACTCTTCTCCTCCTCCTCACTGTGGGTTGGTTATCAGCATTCACATCCTCACCACCCTCAGTCTCTTCCACATATTGATGTATGAGAGCAACAGCAGCCCCTAACATTTTGTTAGTTTTTGTCAGGTAAAATGTCCCTGTCTGTGTACACCAGTGGTGTAGAGTTTGTGGGAAAAAACAGAGTGAAAGGTGTTTGCATAGTTTATAGTAGTGAGCTGGGCTGGGCTGCTGCCTGTGTAATTGGCTGATTCTGATATATTTCACCTGCCAGCTATGCTAGTTCTCCTTGATTGCCTTCCTACTGCTGTTTTCCCTTCCCATTGCCTTCCCATTTAAGCCCTGAGGTGTATAGTGCATACCTGGTGCTCAGATGTGAACAGAGCTGCTACTCTTTCCTGAGGTTTTTTTTTTTTTTTTTTTTTTAAACCCCGTGCATGCCATGCACATTGGTTTAGGCAGTCTCAGACACCCCCTCTTCCTAAGATGTGCTTAGCTAAGGGCAAACATGGGCCACAGAGCTTGTACAGCATGCATGACACTCCCCCTTATGAGGTCATCTACCTCTTATACTTATACCATGGTGTTGCTGCACCTACACGGTTGGGTGCAAGCTAACACTGAGAGAAATCTGTGATTCAGTATCAATCTCCTCATTTGCATAAATCAGAATGCTAATTCATAGTTACCACACTCACACTGAGCCTTCCCCCTTAGCAACCACTATTCCCTGGTATTGTTGTCTTATGCATGCCATTGACTATCTTGGCAAAATGCTGAATTGGATTTAAAAGCTTATTTCCAATTTTTTTTCTTATTTTCGGGCCGATCCCATTTGCGCACTACTGCCCTATGCTTAAATGGCCAAAATTAGCCAAAAAAAATAAAAGTTATTTTTTTAAATTTTGCAACTATTTCCCATGTCAATGGCCATATATTTGGCCACTGGCATGTTTACTACATTGAATACATGATTTCTTTGGAGCTGTCATGCCTCCGTTTTGTAATTTGCAGAAATGTATTTGGTTAGTATCTGAATACATTTCTGCAAGTTACACTATTCCTGCACAGACGCCTGCGTGCTTCCTGGATCACTAATTCACCTCATTTGCATGTTTTTCACCAACAAATGGGGTAAATAGCATAGAACAGTGGTATCCATGCAGGAATAGTGCAGGAGCGCTCATGCATATCCTGGGAGCTCATTCCTGGATTGCTCGTCAGCCATATTGCATGCAGCAGCTCTTGCACTATTCCTGCACACTGTGCAGAGCTTGCTGAATCCTGGGGATGGTCTGTAATGGCTGTACTCTGCAAAGCATGCCCTGTAATGGCTGTACTTTTTGAAATATCTTTACTGTAACACTGCAGAAACATGCAAACAGTTTATATACTTTTGAAAACTCGGATATCTTTGCTTAATACGAAAATACATATGCTTTGTGAAAAAATGTGGTTGTTTCCCCTCATGTTATTCATTTTATGCAATTGGACCTTATTTCAAACATTTTCCATAGTAATTCGAATATTTTTATCAATATTGTAAATATTAATTTATGAGAAAATTATTTGTATGCATCGTTTCATATTCTGCAAAAAGAAATAGTGCTGAGCAAGATTTTATACCTGAAATTCGTTTCTGACCTGTTTTATGAAGTATGTGCATTTTTGGGATGGTCCACTGCTGTATATTCCATCAGCATCTGGATAAGTGCCTTAAATCGTTTTTGCCAAGCCTTTTCTAGCTTCATGCTCCTTTGGTATGCTGGTTTTGACTTCAGGCCTTTTTAGATATGTTGGTTCTAACCTCATGTCCTTTAGACATGCTGCTTCTGATACTATGTTGCTTGTTCATCTCTATTACAAATAACAAGAAGGCTTGGGGTTTTGTTCAGATGCTTTAATATATACAAACACATCAGGATGGATAGCAGCATATTTAATTACAAACAAACTATCTAACAAACAGAGCTTACATACATACATGTTCACATCTCAACAGCTAACTGCAAAATGGCAGTCAGGCTCACACGTGCTTAGTATTTATACTCTAATGCAAGCCCTTGGATAGCTTCTTAAAGGTATATACATACACACTGATCTATATACCCTTGTTATCCTTTGCCCTGAAAGCAGTATTTCTTGCCCTCAGCAACTCGTACATCTTGCTGTTTAGCCATGGTTTTTGGTTGGCTCTTACTTTAATATTTTTGATGTTCATTACATCCTCCATGCATTTGGATATGTAAGCCATACTTGTCTCAGTATATTTATCTATGTTCACCAGATTGTTTGCTGTGGCTGCCTTCCTGAAGACATCCCAGTTTGTGGCATCAAAGCAGCCCCTGAGAATTTCCATGGCTCCTTCATGCCAGTCCCTAATTTGTTTCACAATGGGCTTATCTCTGATCAACAGAGGTTTGTAAGCTGGTATTAGTTTTATAGAAATGTGATCAGAGCCATCCAGGATTGGTTGTTGTACAGGTCTGTATGCCCCTTTTTATATTAGTGTAAGCCTTGTCCAGAGTATTTGCTCCCCTTGTGGGAAAAGCCACAATTTGGTAGTAATTGGGTAGCAACTCCCTGAGATCTCTTTGTTGAAGTCACCAGCTATCATAAATGGGCAGTCATAATTCTTGCATTGCAGCTCACATATAGTATTATGCAGTATATTCAGTGCTTCAGTGATGTTAGCACTCAATGGCATATATATAGCTGCTACATAGACACCATTTAGTTCTTTGGGCACATACAAAGTTTGCATTTCAGTATCAGAAATTTCACATTTAGAGAGCAATGTTCATTCACAATGTTAAAGTATTTGCACCAGCTATCATTCAAAAAAATACACACTCGGCCTCCGTTAGCTTTTCCACACAGAGCTAGGTTCATCTCAGCTCTGAACAGAGTGAAACCATCAAGGCTTATAGCACTGCCACTAATCCTGTTATTTAACAAAGTGTCTGTAAAGATTAACAAACAGGAATTTCTCACCTTGTTTGTGGTGGTGACCTCTAGCCTGAGAAAGTCCATCTTGTTGTCACCATCTTGTTGAACACCCATCAGAAAGTTCTAATACAGACAAATGCATGGTGCCAAAGCTATAGCTTAAAACTAAGTACCAAGAAATTAATTATAGTACCTTTTGGAAGTCTGCCACCCTGGGTAACTACGTCATCAATAAAACACCTTTAAACGTTGATTCACTAGTTAGGGATCTGGGGACTCATGTAGATAGTAACCTAGTCTTTGACCAATATGTGTCAAAGGTAGTAAGAAAACCCTTCTATGTTGCTTAGCTTATAAGAAAGAGTATGGTATCTAGGTTCAGAGAGGTCATCATACCTCTGTACTTGGCCCTGACTACATGCAGAAACTGGAACACCCACAAAGGTTCCTTACAAAAAGAATACATAGAGTAAACACAATGTCCAGTGCTGATTGCCTCTAAACCTTATCTTTACTCAGTATCATACAGACTACTTCAAGGTGATCCTTGTCTGACATACAAAACGTACCAGGACCACGTTTCAATGAACCTTTGGCACATCCACAAAGCAAATAGAATCAGAACTACTAGAATAAAAGTCCTAAATTTTGCTTGTGATGTAAATAGGACATGTGAACTACTGTTTGCCTTCTCTGGAACAGGCTTTCTATCCATGTGAAGCAGACTTTCTCATTATCCCTATTTAAGTGCAACTTGGACCAATGGATGAGTAAACAGAAATTTACCCATGGTCTGGCTTATATGTCTCTGATGGACTGAGGCAGTCAGTAAATCACCCCTATATAAATCAAATTTGTAGGTCACATTTGAGTTGCATGGCTAGGCATATAAGGGCCCAAGTGATCATTAGCCTAGTGTATACCTATAAACCTATAACTGTGGTTCAGGCATATGTACAGAAAAGCAGAAGACAATCTGGTGAAGAAGACATGAGATAGGAAGAAGGCAAGAAGAAATGAGGACATCCAGCAAACACGTGGGTGGAGTGTGGGGATAAGTCTTGCAACAATAGGCATGAGTGTCAATGAAGGCAGCAGAGTGTCACTGAATTGAGATCAATAGCAATAGTTGACACAATGCCCTGTCCCCATGTAGAAGATGGGATAAAGGGGGTTGATGATGATGAGGAGGAGGAGAAGGAATGCAGCTAAGTTTTCTGAATCCCAGCCTCTAACCTGGCCAAACCTAATTTGGATAGTTTTAGAATCTAAAGCAATCTGTCTCATGCATTTTTGGCATCTTTTGGCAAGAGGCTTAAGGGACAAGTTTACCTGAATAAAGAAGATGTATATTCAATATAGCTAGTCATATAGAAATGTCCACGATGGTATATGGAATAAATAAATCCTCTTTTTGGTTTAAGATGTACTCATTAAACAATACTGCATTTGCTTAGAAGTTGAAACTCTATCAAGTACTTTCGGTTGCAACTTATAGTTAGAGACTTAAACAGTCTGCTGTTATGTTCATCCCAGTCAAGTAATTTTATATTATTAGCTATGTACTCATATATTTATATTGTTATTCTGTTTTGTCTTATTTACAAATTGCTTGATAAAAATATATGAGTTGGTGTCTAATTTGAAAAGCAGGTGGAGTTGCCAATAATGTAATCCTCATCCAATTTCTAATGTGCCTGTTAACCCAAGAGCTGGGGTTTCCTTTGGTGTACTTTAATGTGAAAGAATTTGCCAACAGATGTCATATGTTAGTATGAATGTGAAACTGAGATAGCTACAAAAGACAGACCCAATAAACACTTTACTTGGGGCAAAAGTTTATGTATGATAACAAATAGAGCATCTTGAAGTAGAGATGTTAACTTCACTTTGTACTCAACATGTTCGCATTTGAAAGTGAGGATTTACATAACAGCCTTCTTAGAGAACTATACAGAACACTGACAGAAAATTGTATTGCACATAAACCACACAGACTGCAGATGAGGCAAATAAAATCAAAGCTTCTAACAAGTGCATCATTAGAGAAGACAGTGAAATACACATCCCTGTGTTAAACAATACTGTGCTCTTTATTTATACTACTACAGCAATGGAAGTGGTATTTTTGGGATGGAAGGGCATAAAGTATATGACTTCTATATGAGTTCTCACGCAGTTTATCTCGCGCGTTCACCCCAAAACAATAAGGTACTCTGCAAAAATACCCTTGTCTTGCACACTGCATTTCTTGTTGTAGAACAATCTTTATAGAAAAATATTTAAGGATATACATTAATTATGAATTACAATGTAATAGTCCAATTCTTAATATCTGATAGAGGGGGGACTGTTTCAGCAATAATACACATGCTGGACTTAGACATAGCTGGCTTTGTTTGATCCTTTGGACTTTGATTTGTAATCAGAAAATATCAGCTGTGGAAAAATCTAGCATTACCCAAACAAAGGTGTGGTTTACTGACATTATACAAAGGCATTATATAAGAAAAAAAGTCTTACTTTTTCAAAATAATATCATTGTATAAATTAACTTTTGTATTCCTCCATGGGTTCTAGATTGAGGGAAGGTTTGGAAATTTTGCTGCACATATGTTCAGCATGGACATACTGATTTTTGTCTAGTATATACTGCTTTTGTTTCCTTTTTTCATCTTGTATGCTTCCTCTGTTAAAACAGGTGTCAGAACAGCAGTTAAATACCTGTCAACTTATTTGCACGTGAATTCTTGGCAAAGATAAAAATAATAGCACAACAAAGGCCCAAAATCAAGGACAATTTGAAAATATCATTCAAATTCACTTGAACAAGATAATAGATAACAGGTTTTGCATTAACATGCATTTTCTGAACAATAAGGAGTTTGAAATTATAATGCCTGACATTATTAAATGGCTGTAATCCTCAGTGATTTACCAGAAAATCAATAATTTTACGAGGGGCAGGGAAAAAATATGACAATCAGGGACATTTTTCAGAATCAGGAGCAGTTAAGAGGTATGATTAAGTATGGTTACTGTCAGTTCAGTAGTCATTACTAAATAAAGTCATTCTTATACTAACTCACATACTACCTTTAGTATAATCTGAGTAAACACAATCCAGCCCCAGCTTACCTTATCTTACTTTTTTCTAGCTGTATATTATCTAAACTTGTTTCCTCCTTGTTTCTTACATGTGGCATCCAGAATTATTCATCCGTCATTTATTTTAACAATGAAAATCTGTATACAAAACTGTTACCAGTATAGTATCACCAAATATTTCTTAATAACAGTAGAGTAAAACCATGCTACTAAATATTCGCTATACTGTCAATACTGATGTAACATTTAATAAACTACAACTGTGCTGAAACCTCTCTTATATGTACAACATTTTTCATAATAAATTATTGCTGCTGACTTGTTATGATACAGCTATATAGATAATATATGTTAAGTGATTGCCATTGCTTTTAAATGCAGATGACACTATCCTCATATTTGCTGCCCCTACCCTTAATGAACTGCAAACCCTCACCCAAAATAACTTAATCCTAGCTGAAACTTGGTTCACTAACATCAAACTTCTTCTTAATCCCCCCCCAAAAAAAACAAATTCTTTTCAGTCCTGGCAGAGCTCCTCCCCTAAATAATAATTTCACCATTAGCTCCAAAGAAAACATTCAAATCAGTCCAACCACACACACTAAACTGCTAGGTGTAAAAATAGACAATAACCTGAGGTTCGACATCCACATAGCACAAACCATTAAAAAAGTTAATAAAAAACTCCTCTACAGGAACAAACAGTTTATGACAAAATGCCCCAAAGTAACCATCACAAGGACTCATCTTCTATCCACCCTCCTCTATGCCTCTCCCATCTTGACCAATCTCCGCCAAACTGATCTAAATAAAATGGAATCTTGCTACAACAAGATTGCCAAGTTTGCTACTGAAGCCTCATATAGGTCCCACCATAGTCTATCCCTTAAGCAACTCAACTGGCTTGAGTTGCCTCATATACTTCTACTCAATCAACTCTCTATAGAGCACAAACTCTACTACCTTCCTGAGATAACTCCAGCACTTCAGCACCTAATTCAGCCCCACATTCCCTCTAGAGCCTTAAGATCTAGTAACCAGAACCTCATCACTGTCATGAAACATAAAAACGAAGCTGGTAAGTCCCTCTTTGCCAACACCATTGACAAAACGTGGAACACACTACCAAGCCAAATAACTTCTACCACCTCCTTTAGTCAATTCAAACAACTCCTGAAAACCCACTATCTAAGTAACTGGCTATGCTCATGCCACTTACAAGGCTAATCCATACCAAGAGAATTTGTCAGGGTGCAGCTATGTATAAACAGTTTCTCCCCTGAAAGCTTCCAAACCCGTATACATTTACCTTACAAAACTTATAACTGCAAAAGAAAAAAAAAGTACCTCTTATTGTCTACTGTAGGACATGTTAATCACTAGCATGATGTCCTGTTTGTGTGTATATATGCTATATGTATGTTTGTTAATCACCAGCATGTTGTCCTGATGTGTATATACACCATATGTATGTATGTTCTACTTCTTTTTACTCTCATGTAATATATTGTAATGTGGAGCTTTTCTCCCCGGGCCTCTGCTGAAAATGGACCTGTGTCCAGTTGGACTTTCCCGATAAACAAATGTAAAATAAAATAAAATAAAAAATGAATAGAATGATGTCTTTCATTGCATATGGCTTAGGATGTGGCTGACTATGGACCCTGGACTAGTGCACTTACGCACTGAAGTTAAATATAAAATTAAATAAAAGTATTACTGAGGCTACCAGCTCCACAACTGACAGCAGTCACAGCAGACATCTTTCAATGATGTAAATGTTTCTGTTTAAGTGCTGCTACTGCTGCTGTTCAAATGTAAGTTACATGCATTCAGTCAGCAACAGCACTTACAAAAATAATCTGTACCATAGAAAAATGTGTCTGCATATTGTACTGTTTTATGGTTACAAATTCTTCTCTTTAAGTGCTGTCTGGCTGAATGTAAGTTGTATACATTTGGACAGCAGCACTACTAAAAGAAAATTTATACCATGGAAGAAAAATGTCTATGAATGCTGTAAGTCTGGTACCCCGCAGATGCAGCGATAAATCATTTCAGCATGGCTACTCAGTTCATCTACCTGAGTAATGTCGTATTTACTATGGATATGCAGATTTGTTTGTCCAGTCAGTGTGCACATTTCTGGCTATTAATTATGTTATATTGTACAATAGATAACAGTAGTAGATCTTTCAGATAAAGTGAGACCGTCTGCCTTCAACATCAGGTCCTTACATCTCACTGTTTGTTCGTGTATTGCCCAGTACCACTCATTCTCCTTAATATTATATGTCATGAACTCTTTGAATGTAACCTTTGTAGGAAAGATAGAGCAAGTACAAATGCCCAGGTCATGCTGAAATGGCTAACTAGCTTGAAAATACCAAGTGAAAAAATACTCTTTTTGTAGTTCATTAACCCACTTTTTTTGGTAAGTCCATTTTTCAGACTTGCAAAGTATAGACATCTTCTCTGGTTCATACATTTGATTTATCTGTATCTTATTCAACAGTCCCTGGTATACTCATAAAAGGATGCCATTGTTCACTTTAAGATGATACAAAGACCAGTAAAATTGTTGTTAGGATACAGGAAATGTCCTTACAAGTATTTGTTAAATCTTTACTACACACAAAGTACATTTGTTTTTGCTAGTTTTCCTATGTTTAAGTATGCATATTTGCATACGTGTGTGTGTGTTTGTGTGTGTGTGTGTGCGCGCGCGCTTGTATGTGTAACCATATGTGTGTTTGCATATACTAATGATGAAATACTATTAACTATTCCCATTATTTTTCTGCTTTGCTTTACTCACGTTGCTTTCTTTCATATTTATTTTACTGATGACTTAAAGTATTATTATACAGCTCTGCATTTTTTATAGCTTGCATAAGAAATAAACTAAATATTCTTAGCTTTAATATGGCTGAGAATCAAAAGTAAAAAAAAAAATATTTAGATGTACATTTCATGCAGATGACTTTTACTAATGGAATGCTTGGTTTTACACTTAAATGACTCGTAGAAGAAATTTAAGTAATCTTAAAAGCAATAGGAGGAAATAAAGCTCTGTCTGGAACATTTTACACAAATGAGCCTGCAAGGTAAGCATAATGTCTGATTTGTGGATGCTATATAAATGGATATTAATAGACATAAGAAGACAACAGAGTACAAGAGTACATTTTTAAATATTTTGAGTACAGTGTTATTTAAAGAAAGCTCATGTAATCTCATACTGAAGTACTACATGTCTCAAAGTAGGAAATAGATTTAAAGATGCAGAAATTGCAGAGTGCACCATTCCTCTTGGGGAATCTGAATCATTGGTGGCAAGGGATGAAAAAAGACCAAGCATGTGTCTGAAAAATTAGGGCTAACCAGATTTTAGGGTTATAATGGTTTTCTGGTTGTGTGATCATTCTGCTGGACTGTATAACCAAACTAATTACACCATTCTCATGATCATGTTCACTAGTACACATTTTGTAACTTGCTTCAAATTATACAACCTTGGATATTAGTTAAGGGATATAGGGAGTTTCTTCAGTATAAGGTACTTATGGAGAGCTTGCATACCACTTCACACAGGGTATCACTTGCAAACTTATTTGAAGTACTTCATACTAGGGGAAATATTCAAGCTTCCTCACATTAAAGTTAAGTTCATAGGTTCATAGGTGTTTACTAGGTTAACAACCACAAGGTCCTTTTTAAGCCTAGCCATGCATCCCAAATTTCTGACAAGTTCTGATACCCTTGATAAGTGTAACCATGGGCCTGGGAGATGAACCATTTACAGATTACCTGTGTCCATAAGAGACATCTGTGCCAAACCAGGAATTAATTTCCGGTTTTCCATCCAATTGTCCAAGTTACACTTGAATTGAGTTAGGAAGGAACTCTGCTTCACATGGATGGAGAGCCTGTTCCATAGACAGGGTAGTCTCTGGGATACATACCTATCTTTCCAGCAGGTCCTATTTATATCACAGGCAAGGTTTAAGTCTTTAGAATGGGTAATTCTGGTACTGTTTGTTTTGTGGATATGCTTGAGGTCCATCAGAGTGAGCTCTGACAGTGTTCTTTATCCCAGGAATAGATCTCCACTCAAAAGTCTGTAGGAGACAGAATACAAGGATAGAGCCTTGAGGCAGTCTGCATAGGACATTTAACTTACACCCCGTATTCTTTTAGTGAGGAACCTCTGTGGACATTCCAATTGTTGGATATGCCTGGTTAAGTATATACCAAAAGAGGCATTGTACTCAATGATAGGTCCGATGAATGCTGAACAGAGTGGAAGAATGACTTCCTTGGAATTAGATGCCATACCTTTGTTTATAAGTTGCGTAGCATAGAATGATTTTCGCACCACTGTAGATACGTAATGGTCAAAGGCTAGATTACTACCTATGTGTGTCCCTAAGTCCCTGTCTACTGGGTCACCTCTAAGGCATGTGTTGTCAATATGATAGTTACCAGGCATGGATAACTTTGCAAAAGATACTATTAAGCCTCTCTTGACATTTATTTTTAGTCCATGACTCTGACACCAGTTGTTTTTCTCTGTCAATCCCTCCCAGAGAAGATTTGTGTCAGTGTGAAATTCAATGAGAGTTCCTAATTTGCAGTCATCTGGAAATTTAGTGAAAGGAAACCATGCAGTAAATCTACAAAGCTGCAAATGTTTTTTAACTGCCCTTTCATAACATTCCTGCTCCCATCTGAACTTACTCTGCGCACAACATGAAGCAAAACAATTTTCACTTAGGAAAATTACAGACAGTATGCAGTGACAGCACATTTCATGTATGCACATGATCCAGTTACCAATTAATGAGTGCATATGATATTCACAGATGACATAACAGATGAATGTGCTAGTTTTTTCTGGCAAAGCTGCATCAAGCATGACCACCAGACATTTTGATCCTTTCAGATTGTGCCGCATAGAGTAACATGACATATTAGCAAAGAGTTTAAAAAAATAAGACATGGTGCAAAAGTAATAGACATGGAAATGTACAACAGAGCAGATGAGTATCAAAAGCATGAGCATAGATCATATAATATAATCCAAAATGGAGGAAGTGAGGGAGTATTTTCACAAACTTCAAATACCTGGGCTAACAGATGAGGAAAACACATTCTTAGCAAAAGAAATAACATTAGACAACATAATTAGAATAGATAAAGGAAGTAAAAAACATAAAATTACACCAGCACCTTTTCTTCTTTATTTAGCAACAGTGATCACTGTTGCTGAATAAAGAAGAAAAGGTGCTGGTGTAATTTTGTGTTTTTTGGTTTGACTTTTTGCTGTTTGTGTGCTCTAGATAAAGGAAGTATTAAGTTAGTAAGAAACAGGAAAACACGAAAGACAGATGGCATACCAATGAAAATTTGGAAGAAAAAGGAAAGAAAAGTGGTGGCATTATAGACAGTTTTATTTAATAGTATATATAGGTTTACTATCATATAGTAAAACATAGCATCTCCGAACAGTGATATTAGCGAATGTAAATACCAAATCAGGATAAAACGGCAATGGAAAATGTCGAATTAGATATATCCAAAATGTCGAATTCGCTTTTGTATACAATGATGAATAGCAAAGATGTTTCACCTTTATGTACATTTGGAACATTTGCATTCGACAATTTGGATTGCTGCAGCACCCCTTTCGCAACTGAACCAGTCGAGAACATGCAGTTCGAATATATGATGGTAAATCATATATATATATATATATATATATATATATATATATATATATATATATTATATATATATAAAACCAAACATACACACAAAGAAGGGGAGTGATATCTCTTATCATGGAAAAAAGCAGTTATGGTTGTTATCCTTAAGGAAGGAAAAGATTCGGTAGGTCCAAGTTCTCAAAGACCTATACCAGTTTTGAACCGTGATTATAAAACTTTCACGACCTTGTTGTCTGAAAGAGTTTCAGTGGTACTGCATAAACTGGAGCACTTAGATCAGTGTGGATTTGTAGAGGAGAGGAAAATGTGCCCCTTATGTTGTGCAAATCTCTTAAACAGAGTTATTTGTGTATTTTTCTTATACATTCTGTTATTGTATATTAACTTATAATAGAAGGAAACGTAACAAAAAGAAGTCATTAACATCATTAGGCAACCTCATATCTGTCCTCTAGTGGCTGGTCAAGTTACACATATCGTCATTTCTCTTCTTCTCATCTCTTAAATACATAGTTATGCTTGACTCATAATACATTGTTTACAATAGACTACTACTATATTAACATTCATTCATTTATTCAGTCATTCACATTTCACTCTGTTTATTTACTGCTTGTTTACACTCTATTTCTATGTTAAATGTAAGGCCTCTTATGACTTATTTAGGTGTACTTGTCATACATTTCATCTACTATCTAGACATTTTTGTTAAAGTCTAGGCAGCATTCCCTCTTCGGCTCAAGTACTCGTATTGCTACTTGTCACTCCATTTTCTAATCTAATTTAATCATGTCTCTGTTCTCTCTCTCTCTCTAACATTATCCAAGGGGGCCCAATAATGCTTATAGTCCTTTTATTATCCCTCCTGTCTCTGAGTTCTTGAATCTCAAGGGCTTCTCCCAGAATGAATATCCTCCACTGTAAGACCATTAGGGTCCTTCTGTTTTCTGGCAATCTGAATGCCTCCATGGCAATGAAAACTATATTCTATATTAAGCACTACATCACAACATGGAAAATAGAGGGTTTCATCTAAATCTAGGAAAAAAAAGGTCCATAGTTAAGACCAGATTTACTTTAGCTAGTTCCTTCAAAAAGAGTTTCAGGGATGGTCTAAAGTTTCTAAGCTGGTTACACTCCCAAAGGATGTGCAACCAGATCATCCCTCTGTTCAGCAACAAGTTGGGTTAGCACCTTTGGAAAATTTTAGCTATCCTACTAGGAGTATAAAGAAATTTGTTTTGACATTTCTACCAAAAAAACGTATATTTCTTTGCCTTAATTACCACTTGGGGAAGCTACACAACTTTTCACCGGGGGGGCTGGTTATTTCTCTATTCAATGCCCTAGACCATCTCATCTTTTCTGTTCACATTGAATCCTCTTTAATGAATCACATTGCTCCAACAGCCTCTTCTTTCAATCTTCTGGGTGCCCAACTTATCTTTCAGAGCTATATATGAGTTAATTATGGGTGATCAGTATTCTAGTTCTATTGATATCAGAGTGGTTTGCTGTAGTTCCTTTCTTAGACCTTCAACTAATAGTCTACTACCAAGGGGGGTGGAATAATTGACCCTTGCATCATCCCACTTCATTATTTGCTTTTCTTTCTATCAGTTGGTCTCAGTATTTCAGATCAGAGTGTTCTTAACCCAATACCATCCCACAGCACATTGCTCATGTTCACTTTTTGCCATACCTATTGTTACCATACTATTGGTCCAAGGCGTTTAACATTTCTAGTTAAAGATTTGTATGATTACTCACTCTCATTATGAAGGACTTAAATTCTTCACTGTCTGTTCCCC
This sequence comes from Protopterus annectens, assembly GCF_019279795.1. Classification (NCBI taxonomy): domain Eukaryota; kingdom Metazoa; phylum Chordata; order Ceratodontiformes; family Protopteridae; genus Protopterus; species Protopterus annectens. The sequence goes on from NC_056744.1 coordinate 810,180,298, forward strand.
ACATCAGACCTAATGAAATTTTCTCACACATTCTTTATTTCTCTGCCACCATTTCTTTCCATCTTGCTTGGTATGCTTAAGATTGGCATCTGGCTAATATGTCATCTGTATTACTTGTATGTAGACCTTAATATCTGAAACTCCCAGCTGTCCCATCTCTTTGGGAGCATCCTTGGCTTCCTACCTTACCACAGAATTCTTTTCATCCTTTTCTGAAATCTGTTTATCTCTTTATCCTCAATTGGCCACCAAAATCTGTGTGTTTAATAAAGTATATGGGAGATCACTTGCCAATGGAGAACATTTAGTTAGCTTGGGTTTCTTAAAGAAATGTTTTATTAATTTAACATATTTACAATATATAAACAGAAAAAAATCAACATCACATACTATTATATAATGTTAAGAATACATTGAATCATCAAGATAATCTTATATAATTGATACATTAATAGTCTTGGTAGTTTAATAACAACAGTCCCAGCCACTGAAAGTCCTAATATGATTTATATATCTTATTCTGATCACATCTTTTTCAGTTTTACATAGCATTGCTGTTAAATTTAAAAAATATATTTGAATGTAGAAACTGAGTTTGATTTCCAGTTTTTGGTGATAACGCTTTTATTTTAATAACTGTCAAAAGACTCCAAAATATTTTTTTTATGTTGTTTGGCCTTTACAGATACAGGAAGTGGAACATTCATTAGTATCATTGATCTAGTTTAAGGACATTTTCAGACCATAACCCCTTAAAACACTTACTTATCTCTTCCAATATACATTTAATTTTTCAAAATCTGTAAACATGTGTCCAATCAGCTTTTGCTATATCTCCAACAAACTGAAGAAGTCCTTTTACCAGACTTGGAGATTTTATAGGGGTAGCAAATATTATACATATATATTTCCACATAAAAACTTCCTAGTATAAACTTGCAGAAGTTTAACTAGCTGATTTAAGTAGCAAAGTTTTATTTTACAATTTATTGAGTCACTCGATTCACTGCTATCTAAAGAGTTCCTGACTTTTGCATCAACATTATTATTTTTATTTATAATTAACTTATATAGTGTGTTCTGTTCTTGTTCAGTCATATTATCTTCAAATTCATTTCTTATTGATGGATAATATTAATTGGTTAACAAATTCATCCAACTTATAATCTTTCATTAAATATTCTGACAACATAGCTTTTCCTTTTTTAAAGCAATCAGACCATAATAATAATCCATTCCTTTACAGTAAATTTATTCTAGCATTGTTCTGAGTTTCCTTAAATCTAAAGGTTTGTACATGGGAAAGCACAAAAATTTCCATTTTGATATTTATAGAGTTTTGAAAATATATTTCTTAACTGGTTTAAGAATTGATTTCATATATGCAGGGTCTAAAGATTGAAATGAATTTCCTTCCAAGTTATATTTCTAATTTATCATATTTGATAAACTAGTAAGAATTTAGTATAATCTGCTCCTGAATGGTTTTCCATTGATTAGTGTAATTTGCGTCCACCCAGAGTATAATACAGTTAAAATTTGTAGCAATAGAATAAGATCCTACATATGGGAAGCTAATATCACCATAATCCCATTATCTTACATGATTTCTATAAGCAATTCTTTTTTTTTAGGCTACCATAAGAATGCAGTTAACATGTTTCCATTTTCTTTAAATGTTATTTTTTTTTTTGTCAGGTATTAAAGCTATTGAATGCAATATATATAATTGTGGGTAATATACCCATTTAATAAGTACTAACCCATCCTCAAAAGTGAAAAATAGATTTTTAATAAGAAGTAACATTTCTTTAATTGTTTTTTAAATTATTATTACTAATCTTATTCACATCTTGATAGATTTTTATTCCTAAAATGTTTCGTTATTTTCCTTCCCAATTATATTTATCTTTAAGCTTACTGTCTCGTGGAGTCTAGGAGTTGGTATATATAATTAGCAGGGGGAGGGGAGTGCAGTCTCTACATGAGGTTGCAGGGGGCTTGCCCCTCTGCAAAAGCCATTTTTGTGGAGTGTGCTGGTGTTGTGTTTATGTTATTTTTTTTGACAGACTGCACTGTCAATGATATGGATCAACCATATCACATTCGACAATGTGGCTCTTTGATTATTTGATAGGGACCCCTTCTTTAATTTCTATTATTGCAATAGCCTTATTCAACAGAGATATTTGTTGCGCATAATATTTATTAGTAAACATTTTCTTTAAATACTTATCAGTTTTGTAATCAAAAGGATTATTTCTATCTTTAGTAAGATCTTCATGGAATTTAAAAAAAAATTAAGCATTTCCTCTATGTCTGAACTAAGCTTATTAGTATGACAGTTTCAGATATTATTGATTTTTGCCTTTTTGCTTAACATCTTACTTCTATTAGCTAATCTATGTAGATTTTTGAAGTCACCACATTACTGCAATTTTATTTTTTCTAAACCTCTCCTCTTTATGAGTTAAAACTGTTTGATATTTTGTCTTTAATTTCAAAATTACTTCAGTATTTTCTAATTTCTTTGTTGTTCAAACCTAGCTTGTATTTCACCTTATATTTCTAACAACTCTTTATCTCACTCTTTCATTTTATTACTGGCCAATTTTTTCATTCTATCTCTGTTATGCATTTTTAAGGAGACCCATAATATGACTTTACTAAACTGACCATTATCATTCAAAGATAAAAAAAAATCTTGTTTTTATTTGTTAAGGTAACTCTTAATTATTTTTTATTTCATCATATATACTGAGATTCTACAAATATTCTGAAATTTCATTATATCCATTAATATATTAATACTTAGTTCATTATGATAACATAAAGGAAAAGGGCTAGTTTTAAAATAATTCAGTTTAAGTAAATCTGTAGAGGTATAAATCCTTTCAGTTCTAGTTTGTATCTTATACACATAAAAATAATGAGTGAAGAACAATGACCTACCTTCTGCTTTTATTATTAAATCAACACAATTATTATTATTAATCCATCTGTTTGGTGCTTTAGCTGATGCCAGAATTTTAGCTTTCTTCCATTCACTTGTATCTTCTATACTAGATATGCAAATAAATTCCCCTGCTAAAATTAAACTACCCTTCCAACGACTGTATAATATGTTTAAGTGAACTTTAACCACTCTTGCACCTATTCCAGGCAACCACTAAAAAATTAGCTAGTGTATAAAGTTTACCATTAGATTTAATTATTATTGATATTTAATTATTATAAATGTATACATTTCTTTGGGATCATTAATTGATTCCATGACCTTAGACATTACAATAGTTTTTCTCCAAAGTATAGTAGTTCCTCAAATCATTTTCATAAAAGCAGATGATAACATTTTATAACCTAAATATTGTACATCTTTATCTATCATGTGAGTCTCTTACAAGAACATAATACTTCCTCTATTTAATTTTAGATATTTTATTTATTTCCATTGTTGCCATTATTTAACCCATTTTCATAATTGATTAGAACTATCTATGCTGTGTATTTCAAAATATTTATTTTAAAAGATAGTATGACACATTTATCCATTATATTAATTTTAATTGTATATAAGGCTCTAATGCATTCCTTCAATTCTATCATACCATTCTACATATTTTTGAATTCTTCATTTTCTACAAACCAAGCTACTAAAACTCATAAATAACAAAAACAAAAACAAGTCTACAACTGTAACTATATATATTACCAATAAAACACAAACTAACATGGATAACAAGCTTCTTTGTTTGCCTATCAAATAGAGAAGCTACTATACTATCTCTCTACCTGCAAATACCTAAACATTCATCAAAATCTAGCCAAAAGAAAGCTACTGACTTTTAAGTAGTTAATATAATATTATATATACATTAAACATAATAAACAGCTATTCATTTACTTATATATTTTGCCATTTAAAACTATTCTCCCATTAATGCATAAAAGTGTAATAATCCTCTTCCATTAATCAAAAAAGATTAAATAATATAACAAACAGTGGACTATACACCAATTTATGTAACAGTAGTATAAATCATCCATTAAATATTCCTAAATTATTCACCCATTCAACATTATTATAACTAAATCTTTAAATAAATAAGAAACGCAAAGTGAGACCCGAACAAATAAAGACATCTGTAAACTTATAGATGACAGATAATCTTATCATACTAAACTATTATACCAAATGAAATCAATGCACACACACACACACACACACACACACACACACACACACACACACACACACACACACACACACACACACACACACATATATATATATATATATATACATATCAAAAGCCTTGCTATTTCTACATAGTTAGCAATGTGCTTAATTCAAATACCATTCTCCATTCCTGGGTTTGAACATATTGAAAAATCTACTTTACTTCATATCAAAATGGATGTACTGATTCAGCAATTTAACACTTAAATTTCAGCTATGACTTATGAAATGAGATATTTCAGGTAGTTTTAGTGAATTTAATAGCATATTATATGCAAAAGGCTTCACAGTCACATGCCCAAGTTTCAAAATGTCAGCTTTCAGGATATTTTCAAATATTTTTATATGATTTTCTACATAAAATGCATGAGAACTTGAACATTCACACTTCTCTCATATGCAGGTATTTGTAATACATATCTTCCTTATAAGCACCTTCATGTTTTTTTTTCTTATTTGTCCACTAATATTCTACCTTATTCTATATAACTAACTATTCTATATAACTTGTATTTCTAAAATTTCTCATAAAAGAGCTATTTAATCATCAGCTGTCTATTAGAGATTATGTGTGTATATATTTCTTAATTTACTGATACCGTTCTTTTATTAATCTTGCACAGTAGATATGTCATTGCTTGTGTATTTGCATGTTACTCATAAGATACTTACTCTTCTTACTAATTCTACTTTTACAAGCAAATTTCCTCTGTAAGATTCTCATTCTGCTTAATTATTTTAAACTGTTCTAATCAGTAAGAAAAATCTAACTTAATTCTTTAAATTAATATGTACAGAGTTAATAACACTATAGCATAAGCTATTCACGTTCAGCAAAATATAAGCAAGTTATATGTCAGCAATGGGTCCTATCAATTGATCAAGTTTTCAGAAACTCAAACTTCATATAGTCGAGACCATATGATTGAGTTTAAGAAAAACTGAAGCTTTTGAATGGAGATCATGGTACAGTGAGGGTGTTCCTCATTGTAGTGTGATCTCAGAAATGGCATTTATAATTTTCATATAATTTTCAGGGGTGGTGGAGGGGGTGCAGTGGGGCTTGACCTCCAGCAAAAATGTAAAAAAGTAGATTTTGTTGTTGTTGTTTTTTGTTTTGTTTTATTATTATTTTATTTTTATGTTTGAGTTTTCAGAAACTTGATCTTATGGTCTCTTTGATATTTTTCAAGTTTCCAAAAAGCTGAACATCTGTCAGCAACAGATCAATATAAAACATTACTGTAGCTTTTCTTTTATAGATTCTTCACTTCTAAATAGACATTTGTTTTCTTTAAAAAAAGCTGGTATTTTGTTTAGATTTCTCACATATATACTTGAAAAAAGAAACAAAGAAAAAGAGAACTTTTTACTTTATGTTTTCACTGACATCAGTGATGAACTTTGATCTAGATTTTCTTCAGAACAGCTCAAGGAGCAGATGGTAACAAGGCTATCAAGAATTAAGCATTTTCACAGAACTGGAACATTTTTTGTTCTCTAGGTTTTTTAAGCGTTAATTGCTTCATAAATTTACTTGTGAAAGAAATGCACTTTAACACTTCTAATTAGCATATTACTTAGATCTGACATTCAGTTAACTCAACAATGCACATACTAAGCAAAGCTAAACAAATAAAATACAATTCTTAACTTACATAGTCTTAAAGTTACAAATTTGATTGCTTATAATTTAATGACATTCTCTTACAGGACGTATTTGTGTAACATTTAGAAATACATTTATAAGTTTAATTAAATGAAGTCTTTCACACTTAATATAGTAAAACAGTAAAGCCAACCATTTATATTCCTTATCATGAAATAATGTTTTAGCTTAAAATATAACTATATGCTTACATATGGTTTGATGCTTAAAGTCCAGTACAAACCTTTTATTAAAAAGGTGCATCTATTGTTTCAGAAAATAAAAGTCCTGTAATCAGAGAATAAGAGTGACTTGTTTTTAAGCTTTTTTTTTAATTTTAGAATCAGTTTTCAAGAAATTCAGCTCACTCTGCCTCTTGAGTGACATACTGATCTAATCCACTTAGTATTATTAAGGATTTTATTTTTGTTAAGAAAAGTGGATGCCTCCTCCAGTGTGTCAAATATTTTAGTTCCTTTAGAAATAAATAATTTGATCTTTGCAGGAAACACTGACGTGGCTTTAATATTGTTTTTTTTAGGTTCCTTAATCAGTGGTAAGCAGGATTTTATTTTACTCATTTATTTACTGGAATAATCATTGTCAAATCTGACTACATATTCACATATTTCAATATGCAGGCTGGACCAAGCTGTTTTTAATATTTGATCTTTTTCTAAATAGAACATTGACTATAACTGAACATGGGGGTAATTCAAAGGTGCTCTCAGAAATCTATGTACTTTCAATTCCAAAAGATAAACTTTCAGGTAGATTTAATGTTTTATGTAGCCAGGTTGTTAAGAAATGTATTGTATTGTCTCCCTCATACCTTTCAGGTATATTATACATTCTAATGTTATTTTGTCTCAATCTATTTTCTAAATCATCAGCTTTATCTATGAGCCAGTCATTTTGTTTTAAAAGAAATTCAGTCTGAGACTCACCTTCAGTTATTCATAGGTTCATAGGTTGGTACTAGGCTATCGGCCCTAGGGCCTATACAATCCTAGCCATAACAATTCCCTAGCTATTTCTTCCCACACTATTTACTTCCCTGGACCCCTGTCTAGCAGGATGACTAACATGATCCATCCAATCATCAAGGTTCCTTTTGAAGAGGGCCAAAGAGGTGCTCTGCTTGACATGTATGGGCAGTCTATTCCAAAGTCTGGGGAGTCTCTGGGTCAGGAACCTATCCCTCCAGCATGTTTTGTTTATTGTGATGACAAGGTTTAGATCCCTGGAGCGTGTGATTCTGAGGGATTAGGATTTTCCCTTCATGATCATTTAAAGCTTCTTCCATACTTCTCATGTTTTGCACTTTATTGTTTCATAAGAATTTCTAAATGTTCCATCTTCTTTCTGGACACTTCTTTGAAACTTTCCGTTTTGGTATCCAGTTTGTCCATTTTATGTAATACATCCTGTATACTAGGCATTATTGACTGGATGTTGTTTTTTTTTTAATACAAGAATCCCGAGTACCATTTCTTGACTGGCTCATGTTGAAGGCTCTTCTCTCTTAATCAATCAGTTGAAATTCTGACAGCAAAATTATAGCTTTTGATGATCTTGAAGGTATAAATCATTTCTCTATTAGTGAATAAAATTAGCTAACAAGTATCTCCCGATTTTAATTTTTGATTATATTTTCTATCAGAGAAAAGTTTCAGTCACAGAGCTTTTACCAATTGCTGATCTCATTAAGGCATCTTGGCCATACCCTTCAGCTGTGAATTTATGAGTACAACTTTGTTCAGCTTTAATTTCTCACAAGTAACAGTAGGGACTATCTTTCAGATTTATATGGACACAGTTGTGGTATTAAAAATAATGGTAGACTCTCAGAAGTAGTAAAATAATGAGTTGCATGAGACAGGGGTGATGTTGCCCCTTTGTTACAATAGAAACATCTAGCAATGGACCTAGAAAGCAAAATGCAGTCTTTACACATGTCATGTCTCTTTGATTTTATATGTAGGTGAGTCATATTTTTAGCATCCACCTGATGATTTATGGAGGAAAATGTATAAGGAAATCTGAGAATTTATTTATGACAAAAAAGAGAATATGTACATTGGGAGAAATGAGCTTGCTTAAAGATTTAGGGAGTATGTGATTGCCCAATTTAAAGGAATGCCTTACAGCATCTGAGCTGAGATAGTGGTAGACTCTCAGAAGTAGTAAAAGTAATGAGTTGCATGAAACAGGGGTGATGTTGCCCCCTTGTTACAATAGAAATGTCTAGCAATGGACCTAGAAAGCAAAATGAAGGCTTTACACCTGCCATGTCTCTTTGATTTTGTATGTAGGTGAGTCATATTTTTGGAGAAATGAGTTTGCTTAAATATTTAGGGGGTATCTGATTGCCCAATTTAAAGGAATGCTTTACAGCAACTGAGCTTAGATTAGTTTTCTGCTTCTTCTAGGTTACTATGTACCAGACTGGAAGAAAATATTGTTCCATCAAGAATGAATACTAGAAGCAAAAGAAAGATTAGGATTGTGAAAATTTAATTAGGGAAGTACAAGAACAATATACACAAACATATATACAAATGAGTGGGAAAATGATCTTAAACAGTGTTGACCTTAAAAATTAGAAATTCTTGATTCTTCCAGTAGACCACTCTTTACACAGGTAATATAAAATACATATGGAAATAGCTGAAAATCTCTAGGGGAAATGGAAATTACATGTAGATTCTGGAAAGATCTTTTTCTCGAAGGTAGAAAACATGACTGAAATAAGCCTAGTTGAGAAGGACATTTTGAGAAAAGAAATCATCTTCTATATATGGGCCTAGTGAACTGTTAAAAGAGAGGCTAAAACTACAGAGAGAGGTGGAAAAGTAAAATTAAATCAAGTAAATTTTATCCGAGTCAGAGTAGATACAGCCACTCAAAAGAAGGTGATTAGTATTGCTAATAAAGCATTGATGTCTAGAAGAATTTGGAAATGAAATAAAAACAGAATAGTCTAGATTAGAAAGTTGAGAAAGTGAAATTTTACTTTTAAATGCTTGTATAGGTATTTATATAATCCAGTCACACTAGAAACGATATACCCTTTTGTGAAGGATACATTCTTGAGATGTGATAAGCAAGAAATGGACATTTGTGATCATATTTTCTGGGAATGTGATGATTTGAACAGGTTTAAACTAAATATTGAATGCATAGCTGTGAAGGTAACAGGAAAGAGTAAATGGCTCTTAAACAAAATGATGCTGCTGAGTTGGAATTCTTTAAAAGTAACCAGTAGATAACTGTTTTGATATTACTGATATTGTTTGTGGCAAAAAAATGATAGCTAAAAGATGAAAATCCAGGAATTCTCCTGATATATCTAAATTAATTACTGCAATGGAAGAAACAAAAAAGATTGAATTACAAAACAATATTAAGACAAAATCACACACATATAAAAATAGAGACATTGGGATAACTGTAAGTGCATGAATATTGTAGATACTAACACAGTTATCTGAGAATGTACTGCATGGGTAAAATAAGTACTAAGTACCTGGAAGGGTGGGGCACTACTTATATGAGAGCACCAAGATATATATAGCTCACTGATAAAGGCTTATCTCCTCTCTATACAGCATTAAATAGTTACTGCATTTTGAATTTTATTACATAGATTCCAGAGTCTTATGTAACCATTGCTTGTGTATACATTATTTGTGCTTTACCAATTATAGTTAAATGAGAAATGAATGTCATACAAGCCACGTGAGGAACCTAGAGGTCTTCATCTTGCATTTGTGTAGACTAAAGGCATTTATGGTGTAAGCTATGAATTAATTTAAACAGTACACTTAAAGCTTAGTGACTAATTGTTTAAGATAAATTCTTATGGTGAAGATGTACTATGAATTCTGACTCTACTTTGAGTGCATTAATGTTCCCTTTTTATCTTTAGTTTGAATGTCTTATGATAAAGTTGAAGTTGAAACATTAACAAAAAAATGGGGGCATTTCCAATTGAGCAGTATCTTTGCATTTGTTCATTCCAAAGGGACTATTTTATTTAATGATAGCTGTGATAAGGGAAGAGTATGGTCATAAGGTTACTTGTTTGGATATTTACTTGAAAATGTCTTTTGACTGCAACTGTCTGAAGAGGAGAATCACTTATAAAATATGGGGTGTGAACAACTATTTTTGTTTAAATGCTACTATGCTGCACTGTTTTGCATTTAATATGAGACTGTTTTTAGTATACAAGGCCTTTTGTTAACTCAGCATATGAAACTTTCTCTGGCTAATAGACCTTAACTCAACATATGAAACTTTCTCTAATAGACCATCCTCTTTTACTTATGAAGCTTTGTAAAGAATAAAAAAAAGTAGTGGCACCAATGACTGAAGAGCTAATAAAGTGGATGGAGAAAATTAAATATATATTGGAAAGAAGACAAGTCAAAGAAATAAAGGGAAACTATTAACAAATAAATGGGACTTATTAATCTGGTCAAGGGATGAAACAAAGTGGGAAAGATAGGGTAAATATTTTGCACAGTGGGTCCTTCTGGATCCAAGTATACATAGTTTTAATTCATGTTTTGAGTTATTTTCTGCTGCTATTGAATGGATTTATAAATTCAATATGGGTTATACATAGTTTTAAAATTCTATTAGACTTCTAATAGCAACAGCAGCAACAATGGCATACGAGGGAAAAAAGAAAAAAGAAAAAGAATGTATTGGAGTTAAACATTTATATTATAAAAATTCATCCAATGATTGCAAAAACAGTAATTGTGAACTCTGACTGCTTTAAGTGAGATATTATCAGAAAGTGTAAAATGTACTACTAAGCAGATGTGAAAGGAGCTGGAGATAATAACAAAGATACACAATACATGAGGAATGCATGCATTTATGGGCTATAGTACTAATAAACATTGATCTTAAAACAATCATCTCCTTAGTTTCTTCTATAGTGTTATCAAATAGTTCTACCATCTTTCTTTTCCTAATTCTTATATATAATTTTGAAAATGTTCAGTCATAGAAAAGTAAATTGCACCAGTCTTTCTAGCTTCTGCTGAATCTTTTTTCTTTATTTAAATGTAGTTCAGCCAGACTTAATAACTTAATTACCCTCTTAAATTTCTCTGCTATCCATAACCAATACTCTACCACTAAAAAATTAAATCGAACAAGACATAACTGGAAATCTCCACTTTGATATCCAGTACTTATCATCCCTATTTTTTTTTTCTTTTATCTCCATTGATATTGCTTTCATTACTAATGCAATCAATCTGCTGCTCACAGGACAGGTTTGCCTGACTTCCCTTTTTATTGCCAGTTTTACACTATGCCAGCTATTAACCAATATTAAAATTTAATTTCTTTCATTTGCTGTTTGCAACAATTTGAAAATATTACTTTTCACTCTATTTAGTCCAGAATTTTCTATATCTACTCATGTTTCACATTATCAAAAACCTGTCAGCCATCTTTGACTAGTACCCACTTAACATCCTGATTTCCTGTTATGTCATCAGTTCTTTCACAAAACTAAACTTCAACTAACTCTGCTTTCCTCTTGTTATATATAACAGTTCCACCAGAACTTCTTCCAAAACTTTTTCACACCATCCTTTGTAAAATCTGCATCACACTTTCATAATTTCATAATATGCATTGTTTAATGCAACTGGTCTCCAATTTTTAATGCCCTCTTATTTCCTTTTTTTTCCAAATATATTTTATTTCACTTTTATATAACTCATTTTTAATAAACCCCTCATGTTTCCATTCATTTATTTTTTAACAAATAACTGTTTTTCTCTCTCCTTCACCTCATTATACATAGTATTACTAAATCTATCTACTCTGGAAGTGAATTTTTCATTTACATGTTTCAAGACGTCATTCAGTTTCTAAATTTTTTATATCTTTTTCAAAATTTAGTGATGACTCTGACTTGATTTATTTTAATTGCAATCTACTCTTCCTTTATACATGTTTTCCTTATATAATTTTATATTATCTATTACTGTTTTCATAATCTTTTTCAGTCCTTATTCTTCTTTTATTCCCTTTATAATTCCTAATTATTTCCTTACTAATGTAATCAGATGTGTTGACGACACTTTTCTTCCTTTCAGATAAGAATACTGTTTATGTAATAAAGACCTAACCATATATTCTTCCATATATTTCCATGTATTTTCTTAAAAATAAGCAAGGACTTTACTCTAATGCCCTTTCTTGACTCATTCTTGCATCGCAGTAATTCATTTTTTTCATTCAGACTTTCTTTATCTTCAGATATACAGCATTATATTTCTTGTTAAAACTTATCCACTAGTCAGTCAGTGATTCATAGATATCTCTCATAGAAAAGTGATCTTTCTGTAGTCTTTCTATTTCTTCTTCAAAAAATCTATTAACTCTCCTGCCATTTTTAACTTGTAATTGAACTATATGGCTATATGATCAAAAAATCCTGGGTCAATATACATCCATGCAAACTACATTTTTCTCATAATGCTTTCTTACATCTTCACTGTCTGCTTCTCCTCCAGACTGCTCTCCCATAGCAATGAACATCTGTTTTATTTTCTCACTTCAGTTACTTACAACCCTATTTGTACATTATCCACGCCCTCCTGTCCTTACTCTTCTGTTAGCTGAAAGATTGCCCATCTCATTCCACTTCACTTGTCTACTCTTCTTTATGCTGTATTTCAGCTTCATGTAACAGTTTAATAATTTTCAGAATGCTCCAGCATACCTGTTTTATCCTGTTTTGTATAACATCTATAATTCTCCCCTCTTCTGTTTTTATTATATTCTTTACAGTACATACAATCCAAAAATGACTGCTATTTATTACATTTTCAGCATTCCATTTTGTGAATACACTATGGTAGTGTGGGTTTGGCCAGCTTGAACTCTACTAGGTGAACACCTAGTGTTCCTCCACTAGGTATAGGGCCTGTGTTGAGCAAGAGAAACATCCCTCCTCCAATGGATGGGGCTCATTAACATCTCAACGGACCAGTTAATTGAACTCGGGTTGTCTGCAGCATAGTGAGGGGTTTATCCCTCTTCTCAGTGGACCTAGCTACCAGTCAGCAATGTCTTTGCACATTGTTATTACAAGAGGGCAGGTTAATAACATATGGGTCAAGAGCTTTAAATGATATCCAAGCATATTATATTTACATAGCAAAAAGTATATTACTCATGGATTTTGGTTGTCAAAGTTGCAGGATTGCATGACTATATCTATGGTAGGAGAATTACAGTATAGTCAGATCATAAACCACTTCAGAGCATATTTTTAAAGTAATTACACATTTTTCGGTGATGCTATAGAGAAGAGAGGATGCTTTCCTGTTGCCCCTGTTGATATGTAAAAAAACTGCATTTTTGCTGTTCCTAAGTGGGATTGTGCTATTTAGTCAAACATGACAGTGAGAGAGAATTGGTCTCCCTGTTGTAACGTAGCATACAAACCACAAAGAAGCTTGGAAAGCAGCTTATTTATCACTGAAGACTGTATATGGTTGCTGATCTCATATCAGCACCTTAGATGGACAAGAGAGCAGTTCATTTTCATGTAAATAGGAATGTAAACAAGTCAGATACTGGTGAAGGTGTGCTATGGAGGGAATACTGGTGAAATTTAGTACCACCTTTCTCATATGTGCTAACATTATCCCTGCCCCGAACTCTTAACATCAACACTACACATTACATTACTAAGAAATTTTCTCTAACACTTCCACTAAACAAGACACAGATAAAATTTAAACATAACTCAAAATCTATCCCCTTCTCCAGCCCTTGCTCTTACTCTAACCTGCAAAACACTCATACACACACACTCTCTGTCACCCTCATCTAACATTGCCACATGTGCAGTTCCGCATTAAAACATTTGATGTCATTCCCTCTGGTAACTTCTGTAATCAACCATCAATATAGATTCAATTTGTGGCAGCAAAAGCAGCCGTTGATAATCTGTGCATTCAATAAAATGCACAGAGACCATTATATTATATGAAGTTTGACTTTTGTGGGTCAGAAAAATATGGTACATGCCTCAACTATGAGAAATGGACTAATTTAAAGGGGTAATTGTTGTTCACAAGGGATGATTGATAACAGGTGGAGTAGCAGCCTAAGAAGTGGGACATTTGAAATTAAATGAGCATCTGAAAGACCACTGGCAGTTCTGCCAAAAAGAGAATAATAAAAGTGGGGTTAAAATGTGACTATTCATGCTATTGTAGTTATGTGCTTGTATAGTGATAGACTATGTAAGATTTAATACCAGAATTTAACACTGTTGAACATTTTAGTAGTAGAACTATGATGATTTTTTTGGCAATACATTCTTTGATATACAATTTCCAGGGCAAAATATGGAAGCTAGGAAAGAAGGGATATGTGTGACTAGGAAAGAGTTGGGCAAAAGGTGGTAGGAAGACAGGAATGGGTTTTCTGGTATAAGAGGAAGGCAGGTGGGAAAGGAAAAATTGGATCGATGGTCACCAGGTGGGAAAGAGAGGATAGGGTAGCAGGAATAGCTGTGTTTTATTGTTGCAATGAATGCAGGAGAGAGAGAGAAAGGTGATAGAGGCATGAATACAGTCTACACATAGGTATAGGTATAGGTAAGAGGGCAATTTTATTTCTAGAGGGACTTTAATGTGGTACTGAAAGCAAGTAAGGATCGGTGTTTGAAAGGAGATAAGTTTGTGTGAGGTGTTAATCTCTAACGGCAGGAATGGAGATGTTATATTTGGTGGCTTTTTGGAGTTTTGGGGTTGATAGAAAAGTGCAGATTTTGGAAAGGGATGGCTTTAAGGCAACTTGGAGGGATAAGCTGATCACACATAGATACTTTTAGGAAATTGTGTGAGAAGATATGTGACGGGGTGGCAGGAGACAGAGAGTATTTGGGGAGTGAGAAGTAGAGGTTTTGAAGCAGAACCAGATATGATAATGAACAAAAATATAAGGGTAGGAGAGATAGTTGAAGCTATAAGATACTTCGAGAGTAAAGTGAGAGGACAAGATGGCTTTCCCAATTGATTTCTATAAGATGGTTGGCATGCAGGTGAAGGAACGGTTGACTGAGATTTTTAATCAGATTGGGGTTAAAGAGGAGATGCCCAAATATATATATATATATATATATATATATATATATATATATATATATATAGGCACAGTAATTGTACTGTACATTGGAAAGGGGTATTGAGCACTTGAGCAAGAACAGATCAATACCACTGTATAATATGGATGCAATATATATATATATATATATATATATATATATATATATATATATATATATATATACACACACACACACACACACACACACATAAATATATATATATATATATATATATATATATATATATATGTATATATATATATATATATATATATATATATATATATATATATATATATTTTTTTTTTTTTTTTTAAGGATGGTCAAATATGGATTAGACAACAAAATAAAAAATAAAAATACCACAGAGAAAGTGAAGAACACCAACTGCAGAAGCATAAAATCCAGAATTGTTTAATACTCCAGCGGCTCGGCTAGCAAGCCTTTCGCAGAGTTAACATCACAGTAGCACAAGCTACACCTAAATAGCAAATATCACATCATTAATTAATTAACTAAAACAAACACAAGCTAATAATTAACACTTAGTGCAGGAAAGCCTTCCACTCAAGTTCTTTACTAGCCGAGCCGCTGGAGTATTAAACAATTTTCGATTTTATGCTTCTGCAGTTGGTGTTCTTTGCTTTCTCTGTGGTCATATATGGATCCCTGGAGAACTTTTAAGGATGGTCATATATGGATCCCTGAAGAACTTTTAAGGATGGTCATATATGGATCCCTGAAGAACTTTTAAGGATAGTCATATATGGATCCCTGGAGAACTTTGACAAATTTTATTAAGTCTGCAGCAATTCAAGAGAAAAGTAAAAGTGAGGATTTTATTAATGGATTTCCAAAACATATGTAATAGTGTTTGCTGAGATTTCCCATTTCAACTCTTAGGCCATATAGTGAGGAAAGGCAAATGGCTGAATGGTGTGAAAGTGTTATATAAAAACCGTGGATAAGAATCATGAATAGTGCTACAGAGAGGAATGATGCACATGTGCCCACAATCCCTGAGTTTGTTTTTACTGTATATAGAAAGTTTAATACAGATGGTGGGAAGGAAGATGACAGAGGTGAGGGAATTCTATCATTTAGGAAGTATGCATTGTTTTGCTGATTACTGCATGATATTGTTTGAAAATGTGGAGAAGCAGTTGTCAGTTGTGTCAGAGATATTTAGGAAATCTGGGGAGAAGTTGTGGTTATAATTCCACCCTAAGGAAACATGTAGTAATTAAGATTGTGTGGGGGGAGAGGAAAAAATAGAGCTGCACTGGAAGGGGTGGATACTTATGTGTGTGTCAAAGTGTTTGCTATGGTGGAAGAAATTAGGAATTGGTATTAGGACTGGCAGTTGGCCCAGTAGATTAAGGAAATGGTAACATGTAACATGTTGTTTCCTGTGGTTCAGTAGTCCAGGGTTTGATTCTGTCAGCCTCTGTCACCACTGACAGGACTCTGAGCAAGTCACTTAACCAGACAGCACTTCTGAGCTGAGTCTGAAAAAAGGTTCATGGAGATTATTGCTCTATCCTGGTTAACAAATACAAATAAATAGAAGTGAGAAAACAGCAAAATTGTCAGACGTGGCTGCACAGACTAGCCTTATGGAGGAGAAGGATTGAAGTGATAAGTGTTTTGATTTGCCGACATTTGATGTATATGGGCAGAATTGTATGTATCAGCCATAAAAATGAGATAACTCATCATATACAAAACTTTCGTAATAGGTATGCCTTGAAGGTTAAGATATGGGAAATCATACCTGTCAGCTTTCTAGGTTTTGCAAAATGTCTAGATTTTTGCCTCATATGTTTGGTTTATTCCTCATAAAATTTGTGGTTTTCTGACAAATCACTGGGATGATCTCAGGACTGAATTCACTAAATAATGACATACATTTGAGTTTCAGACTTCAGATCCTTCAGAAAATGTATGTTAACACAAATCCTGTTATTCTAGCAACTTTTTAAGTTTATAAGAGCAATACTTGAAATCTGTCGATATTTTTGGGCCTCTGTTCCCCCATTTTGTCAGGCTTTGTCCACATTTCTTGCATTAATAGTTTGAGAGCTATGTGGAGAAAATCTATGGAAATGGATGCATATCGATAGGTTACATGGGTATTTTACAATATATGTTGTAGCTATAAATTTAGCACAATAAGTGAAAGAGTTTTATAATGAGGGCTTAGATGAGCGAAGTGGGAAGTGGACAAGTTGGGCTAGTGACAAATAAGGTGTGAAAAAGAATTTAGACAAAGGAAAGCGTAGTATAGGAAACCACAATTTACCAATAAGATTAATGAGTATAGAACGTAGAAATAGGGTGTAGAAGAGGAAGGTAAAAAGGCAGCAGCTGGGGGATTAAGGAGAAATAATGCCTTAAGGGCAAGGAATGGTAATTGTGGATTAGAATTTAAGTATTTTAAGGATATGAGGAAATGTTTCGTAAAATGCAAGGGGAATTGTTTGTTTTTTGGCAATCTGATGAGACAAATTAAGGTTGAACTGAAAGACAAATGGGGATTAGATGAAGCTGAGCATGGAAGAGGTGACGGGGATGAGACTATAATGGTGCAATACACAGAAATGGTTGATACAGGTGATTTATCGGTCAGTGGTAAAAAAAGCAGATGGTGGAGATAATGGTTAGTTGATAAGGAGATAGGTGAGGCAAGTGCAGAATAGGGGATATTTTTTGGTAGGAGGTGGTATAGAAGCTAGACTAACAGCTTGATATATATATATATATATATATATATATATATATATATATATATATATATATATATATATATATATATATATATATATATATATATATATATATATATATATATATATATATATATATATATATATATATATATATATATATATATATATATATATATATATATATATATATATATATATATATATATATATATAGATATATATATATATATATATATATATATATATATATATATATATATATATAGATATATATATATATATATACATACACATATATATATATATATATATATATATATACATATATATATATATATATATATATATATATATATATATATATATATAGTCCAGAAACCAAGAAAATCCAGCACTCGTGGGAAGTGGCCAAGATGAGCACAGAGTAGCAACATTTTTTTATCATCTCTGCCTCTACAGAACTTTATTGACAGGAAATTTTGATAAAAACTTCCCTAACAACATTTTTTTCTTAATTAATTCTTTATAATATATATTAGGGAAGTATATAAAAAAATGTAAGTAAATTTAAATTTTTCCTTTCAAAATTAAACCTGACAATTCTACGACAGAAGAACAAGATGAGCGTCACTAAATCTTCTCATCAAGAGACATTTATTAAAAGAGAACTACAATCTTACTAACTACTATACAAAAACTAACTTCAAAAATTGACAAAATGGATGTAAAAATGGATAATTCTAAAGAAAAATGTACTCATCAAATGGATTTTCTACATGAAGACTTATTACAACAACAAAAAAACAGATTACTGGAATAAAATCTGCTCTAAATGATATGGACAGCAGAATTCAGGAGAGTGAGCATAATGTTGAATTCCTATTAAAGCAAAATTCTCTTCTTTAGACAAAGATTGATGACCTTGAAAATAGGTCTCATAGGAATAATGTGAGAATCTTTGGCTTACCGGATAATATAGAGGGAAATAACATGGAGAAATTTGTATAATCTTGGTTACCTGAAGTCCTGGAACTCCCGGAGGCTTTTTCATATGGTATTAAAAGAGCCCACAGATCTATGGCAACATCTAAAAATACCAAGGTTAACTCAACATAGCCTGTTATTGTAAAGTTCCTGTCAATCCCATGATAAGGAAATGGTTTTAAAGACTACATGGGCAAAATCTCCAATTAAACTAAAGGGCAATATTATACGCTTTGATAACAACTGAATAGTCATTATCAAAGCGTATAATATTGTCCTTTAGTTTAATTGCAGTAATATCAGTAATATCAAAAAGAAAGATTTTTCTTACCATTAGTCAGAGAATTAAAAAAAAATCAAATAAAAACCCATTTACTTTTTTCTGCAAGATTGAAAATATTCTATCAAAATGGTACAAAAAACTTTGAAGACCTGGACACTGCAATTACATACATAAAAAATAATAACATCCTAGACAAACTTGATGAAATGGAATGGGCCAGCCCTAGTATTAAAATAAATGCTGATAAAAACACTTGGAAAACCTCTGACCCTAAAAAGAAAATTAAGAGATGAAGTTTAATAAATAACATAATTATTCTTGACTCATTTAATTGGGGAAATGAAACCAGACTTCCAGGTGAGCTTTTAGTGTTTTATTTAATTTAATTTGGATCAGTTATTCATACAGTCATGCATTTGATTCATTAGAGTTGCTATGTGTTGGGATATTTCACTCCTTTTACCTTATAGTTAAAGTTAAATGCAATGCTATCTATCAGATAAACATTTGCTTGAATCAAAACACCTTCTAATGCTGTCATCTCTATTTAAGCACTTTTTTAGTGTAGTGCTTTATTGTGGAAGCATGTTTGTATTCTTTTTTGCTAGCTTTTATGGTTGCTGAATGTTCTTTTTTTTATAGAACAGCTGTTTTTGTTTTGCAGATGGATTTGCAGCTGATTATTGAAAGTGCCACTGGTTTGGTTGTTATGTCTGGTGTATATTTGGAGATTTGTTTTGTTAGCAGCTTTCTATGTGGCCCAGAGATATGGGGATAAGTGCAGCTGGAGTGTTGGTAAAATGCTGATGTGGGATACAGGGCTTTTAGATGTCTCTTGGTAAGCTCTGGTTAGGTCTTGATATGATTTGCTGACTGTCTTTGGGGTATTTGTGTGGTATTAGATGTTAAGACTTTTATTTGCTTTGGTCTGGAACTGCTCATTGGTTGAGCGGCTTTAGAGTTAGTGTTATAGTGAAGCTTTTTTTTTTTTCTATGAGTTGTTGTTGCTTGCTCTGCATGCATTGAAGCTTTCCTCTTTTTTTTTGGTGCTAAGTGAGCCTTGAGACAGTTCAATGCCTGCAAATAACGAATTTCTTACTCGCCATTTCCTGCTGGAACTTTAAATCATTTAGTTCCTTTGCTGCACTCGAGACTGCCTTCCATTGTGGCTGATGAGCTTTGAAGCTTCCCAGAAACATCATCATGAAGGCGATTCTCAAAACCTTACCTTCGAACTCCAGCTTGAAGATAAGACCTGCACAGAGAACGATAACGCGCATCTAGGAAGACAGTGCAAATAAAGTATTTACATCTTCTAACTGTAAGACACTCAAAAAACCTTTTTAAATATTTTATGTATAACTACATTAACTGATTAGCCTAGTTAAAAGCATGAATGTCTTCTTAGTCTTATTGTAATGTAAATAACCGTTAGGTCAGTTTTTTCAATAGAAAAGACTAATATCTCATTTTTGTTAAGTTAAGGCAGTTTGTGACTTACAGTACAGCTGAGACATGAATCAGAATGCCAAATCCCACCACACTAGTAAAATTAATGGTTCCTGAAAGACCAGATGGGTGACAGCTGTTGTGTAACACCTTCTGTGCCACAAAGGTCATTTTAAATAAATGACAAATCAGAATAACTATCTGTTTTAATACAGGGATGCATTTTATATCTGATTGATATGCTAAGCTGAGTAGCTTATCTTCTTAATATGCAAATTGTAGGACTCATAGTGTTACCTACCATAGTATAAGGGAAACTAGGTGTGCAATGGGGCATTCAGGTGCTGGTCAGGTGATATCTCATCT
Organism: Protopterus annectens; assembly: GCF_019279795.1. Taxonomy (NCBI): domain Eukaryota; kingdom Metazoa; phylum Chordata; order Ceratodontiformes; family Protopteridae; genus Protopterus; species Protopterus annectens. The sequence goes on from NC_056744.1 coordinate 810,201,160, forward strand.
ACATTTGTGGGTCAAAAGTCTGGAGATGCTGTTGATACAACAACGTTCCATAGATGGCCAGCCTATTCTGACTGCCTGTTTGGGAGATGTATGAGAGATAGGATTTTCAGCCACATTTTGAGGGGATTATAAGGATAAAAAGTAATACCTCTGTCTCATTGACAAGATGAGAGAGAAATGTATAATTTAGTGACTGTCAAATAAGAGGAAGAAGCAGGAATGGTACATTGGTGCCAAAAGAGAAGGCCAGAGACACTATGTGAATGAAGTCCACACAGGATAGAAAGTGACTAAAAAGTCTAATCAATAACAGAGTCATGGTGTGGGAGATTCATACCCCTGTATCTAATAGATGATGGGGTGAGTATGACACCAGTCACCACCATACTGGGGTAGGATTAGTTGTTGCATACCTGCGCGGAATAAACAAGATAGTTTTATGAATTGAGAGGCTAGTGGAATGGATAATCATTGCTGGGGGATGGATACTATATGATTTGTACTCTAAGATACCCTGGAGTACTCTGAAGTGAGGATCTTTGTAAATCTCATGTCTTAATTATCCACATGACTTTTTAACAAAATATTTTTTGATTGACTTGAAAAATAATAGCCTAATAATGTATAACTGTCTTTATTTATTCTTGTCAAGATAAACACTCTTATCTTAAAGAAGTTCTATTGATAAATGTTTCTTATTCTTATAGCCATGTCCAGTTTTATTGAATTTGAAAGCTATTACCACGACAGTTCTGAATAATTAACTATAATATAATGAAAAGCAATGTACATCATTTTCAGTATAGAGTAACCATATATTTATAAAGTGATGCATTAGTATATTTACTCATTTTGTTCACATAAAAGAGAACTATCTGGTATTATGCAGAAAACTAATGAAACAAAACTTCTATCTATCAAAATGTGTATATCTAATTAATTTGAGCTAATTTAAGTATGTAATTACATAGTTGTTATTGGGCCACTTAAATAATTTAATGGAATTTAACTGAATACTTTTTGTTAAAATACATATATTGGGAGTTTGGGACTATTTACTGTGTTTTATAAAAAGAAGATTTTGTTACTATATATTTAGATACTCAGCTGGATTTGTATAACATCAAGTACTTTGATTGTTTTTTTTTTTCTTTCAAGGTTTAAATTAGTTTTGCTCTAGTAGTTCTAAGAATATATTTCCTATGATAGTTAATTTGTTTGATGATCTCAAGATAACTGTTAGAAGCCATATTCTTACAGTTATGATAACATATATATAAGCAGAAGCTGATTGATTATTGCTGCTTGATAGGGGGTCAATTTGAGTGATAGATGTCACTCGAATTAGGAGTTTTTAACTCCAGGTGGGTTCTAGTTAATTATAATGTTATGAGATTATGTTATCATTTTTTGTTAATAATTCTTCAGATGTCCACTATTTTTTATATGGTAGGAAGCAACTTTAATACATTTATTATGATAGTTCCATTTTATATTTGTTCTAATGATCATAATAGTATTCCTTATGGTTATATACTAGTGCATTTCATGGGTCAATACATTTATTCTTACATAATATGATTTTTAATGACTTCATTAAAATGCATATCAGTCAACATTAATGGTTTAAATAACACTAACAAGAGGAGGAACGTAATTAAATATCTGAAGTTGCATAAATTCCAGCTAATATTCTTACAGGAAACTCATTTATTAACAGATGATTTACCCAGAATTGACTCCAAAGCATATAAGACTCTAGCAAGTTCTGAACACACAAAGAAGAAAAGAGGAGTAGCTATCCTATGGAATAATACAATACCCCTTCTTAAAATAATAGACACATATAAAGATAACAAGGGAATGTTTTTTGCAGTCACCATGGAATTAAATAACAACATTTATACACTGATCAATATATATTGGATTCCAGGCATAGGGACACATACAGTAAGACAACACCTAGATCACATTGTACAATTCTCTAAAGGAAATATAGTATTAGCAGGTGAGTTCAACTGTATCTTAGATTACAAAGACTCCAGCACCAATGGGAAGAGAAGAATATCTACATCAGCTAAACTATCAAAAGATTTTTCAGAAACATATTTACTGAAAGACACCACTAACTACGCCAAGTCTAGTTCTTTGTTTTACACCTTTTTCTTTCTCATCGGCACAATTCATACTCAAGGATAGATAGAGTTTTAATTTCCAACAGCTTAACAGATTCCTTAATCAAATCAACAGTGATTTCATGTTCCTTATTGGATCATAATTCCATAACTTTTGAATTACTAGTCAATGCAAATGTTAATATTCATAAAGAGGATTCCAGCTTATATTACAAAACTTAAAGATTTTAATGACTTCATTTCAACAGAAGTACTGAATTTTTTAGAACTTAATAATACGGATGATACTTCTGAAATTTACATCTGGGATGCCCTAAAAGCTTATTTATATGGTAGAATCATTAATAGGTACAACAAAAAAAGAAAACCGTGGGACAAAAAAACTACAAGATATTCAATGTAAATTAGATAATTTGAAACTTAGTGCTATGGGAGATAAAGATAAAACTGATAAAAGGAAAGAAATAAACTCTTTGAATAATAAATTCTTAGAGATATTAAATCATAATACAATGATTAATATAGAAACATTCAAAGTGATTAATTTCTCTACTAATCCCAGATCCTTAAATATCCTTGCAAATAAAACAAAAAGATTAAATAAAGTTAATCATATTACTGAAATATTCTCCCCTAAAAAGAATAAGATGGTCTCCAATCTTCACAATATCCTAACCGAATTAAGGGAATTTTTTCTAAACAATCAAACTTCTAATGCACTTAACCCTAAAGAGGAAATGAAAACATTTATTATTAAATGCACTAAAAAAGGATATCAGAGGAACAAGTGACTACCTTTGACAAGCAAATAACATTCAAACACATACAGACCCAAATTACCAAGCTAAAGCAAAATAAAGCACCAAGTAACGATGGCATAATTACTTCCCAAACTGGCCACACTATTTGGTATTCCTAAGTTACATAAAAATGGGATGAGTCCTCCCTTTAGACCAATAGTGCTGGCCAGTTTTTCCAAGACAGAATCCATCTCAATTTGGTTGGACTCATGGTACTTGTTAGAATGTTTAGGTCAACTACATAATTTTGACACAGCAGTCAAACTTGCATCATTAGATGTGACATCTTTATATACAAGTATTAACCAAACAATTGGAGTAGAATACTTGAGAGAATATTTAAGTCAATACACTAATCTTGAGAATTACATGGTTAACACAGTGTGCACTTTGATGGAGCTGGTATTGGAAAACAATATTTTTCATTTTTGAAAATACCCATTTCCAACAAATTTCAGGTATTGCTATGGGCTCAAGGGAAGCCCCTTGTCTTGCCAATTTGGTAATGGCAATGTGGGAGAATAAATTTCTTCTTTCACACCCCCTATCAAAAAACATTTCATTTTATAAACATTACATAGATGATTTTTTTTTCTATGGAATGGGGATGTTGATTCTTTCTATACCTTTGTACATTATTTAAACGATTCCACCATTTTTTTGCAATTTACATTAGGTAGTATTGGTGATAATATAAATTTCTTGGATTTACATTTAACTATGAGTAACGAAGGTATGCAGTTTGAAAGTTGCATTTTTAGATAGTCCACTTTTGTCAACCAATATTTACACCATGACAGTTTACATCCAGTTTTTATGAAACGTGGTGTTGTTAAGGGACAGTTGATTAGATTAAGTTGTTTAACCAGTAGAGACGATATTTTTCAAGATGAAACAGTTAGATTGACTGGATCGTTCACAGCAAGAGGCTACAACAAAGTTTGGTTGGATAATATACTAAAATAAGTTATTGGCCTTAGATCTAATAAGGCTTGTCCCATTTTAAGACATACTACTTGTCCAATTGTGGACAAATCAGTGATTTCAACAGTACGCAGCAGTTACAGTTTAGCTTTCCCTATTCCAATTACAAATGAGATGATTTTTATCAAAAATATTATTTGGAATAATTGGAAAGTACTGTTAGGTAACACTGATTTGTGCAATATTGTTGGTAGTTCTCCCCTTTTCACTTATAAAAAAACAATTAATATCAAGACCATTCTTGAGAGGAGTATTCAGGGTTGCATTAATGTCCAGACCAGTTGTAATTTAGGCACATTCCCTTGTGGAACATGCAAACAATGTAGGTATATTTTAGGCACCAGTACAGTGTTATTAAAGCATATTAATAAGACAATTCACTGCAAGGGAAGTTATACCTGTAAGACCAAAAATGTGGTTTATGTTGCTAAGTGTGTTTCTTGTGAACATTTTTACATTGGGAAAACTACTAGAGCTTTGAATAGGCATATATATGAACATACTTTAGCTATATGCAAAAAAAGATATGTCAAATGCTTTAGCTAAACATGCCATCAGTTGTTCTACATTTAAAAAGTTTTCCTTTTTTGTCTTAGACAAAGTTAATGATGATATGTTTACTGGAAATGTTAAAGTACTATTAGAATGTAAAGAGACATTATGGCAGATTTCATTGAATGCTGACCAGCTTCCTGGATTGAATGACATGATTAATATAAAGTGCTTTTTACAAGCACAAAGATTATAGTAATAAGTAATTTTTATATATAACATTTATTGTTTATATACTTAAACTAAGAATTTTTACACTAACATTTTTTAGTACAACATTTTAATTAGAATGTGTGTTTTTTCTTTTCTTAATTGAATTAGAAGAACCCATTAAGTGTTTTATGTATTCTATTGTTTTTTTTTGATCACATGAGGTATATTATTTCTTATTTAAACCTTGAAACAAGTATGGATGTTTATTCTGATGAAGTTCATGGTATTAAATTGGACAAAAATGCGTTAAAAAGAACAAGATTGTGGCAGTTTTTCTTCGTACTCCAGTACTGGCAGTTTTTACTTAGTTTGCTGTGGTGTTTGTGTTTCTACTAACTGTTTGGTCAGTATTGGCAGAAGAAGAATCGAGTCAGGAGACTCTGCTGTACCTTAGCATCCATCCGGTTCCTGAGTCGGGTAGAAGTTTCAACAAACTTATTACTTCTATTATCTCTGAGGCTGTTCGTGAGGCTCTATCCCAGCAGATAGGTAATGGAAATATTACAGGCAACCTGAACCTCTATTCAGGTAATCCAAGCAATCCAGACAGCAGTCGTGATGATGTCAGAGCCAATCTGGGCGTTTCCTCTAGTCAAGCAGTTTTGGCTGTGGACGCTAGTGAAAGTGGCAACACATTATCCTCTGTTAACCATTTATGGGGGTCCAATAGCACGGTTACAACGGATAAAGTCACCAAAAATGTTTTTAAAGAAATGACAAATCCATTTCATAGTTCCCAAAATGGAAAAGATTGTAACAAAGTAAGTGACTGTGTAATTCCGTCCAGCCCGGATGAGTTTTCTGTATGTAAAAAAGACATTTTTTTTGCTTGAGAGATTATGTACAAATATAGTTTCTTTGCAATTAGAAGTCTTTTATCTAGAGGAAAATGTCAGTTTAAAATGTGTGCCTTTTGGTCTAAGGACTTTTAAATTTCGAACTGTGTAGTTCAAGGTGATGGCTTGTATACACAGTTAGTTGAATTGTTCAATAACACTGGACTGACATTTATGAAAATGCTTATACAACATTATAAGAGTGAACTGGTGTCCTTAAGAGAACTAACTGAGAACCTGGACATTAAAATTAGGGCATCCCAGGCTTTCAGTTCCTTGGCCTCTCTATTTCAGAATCAATGCAAAATTAGAGAGGCACAGAGCTTCAGTTATTCTAAGAAAGCAGAAAAAGCTGAAGAGGGATCTTGCGGCTTATGGCTCTAAAACAGCTTATCCGCTAAAAAATAATAGGGGCACCAACAAAGGTACAATTTAATTTGTCAACAATGATACATCAAATGATAATGTTAGTTTTATTAATAAAGAGACTGGTTCTAACGTTTGCCCAGTAAATGCAAATGAAAATGGAAACGCTGGATATTTTCCACCAAATGACACTCAAGCTACTACTTCTTATGCACAGGCAGTGTCTTTGGCCAATAAGTCAGTTCCTTTTTTGTTGGACAAAACAGGCAACAAAAAAACTCTGAGATGGTCTGGGAAAGTTCAAACAAGAAGCAAGGGGAAGGGAAAGGGTCGCAAGAAGAACTAGACTATACCATCAATGTTTGTAATTTGACTGATGATGTGTTGTCGAGTGACATGATTTCTGTTCTCAAAAAAGGTTTTTCTTTTATTCCATCAAACCATGTTAATGTTTCTAGGTTGGTAGTTGACTTCAAATTGTACTTAAGGAAACTTAACTTGAAGTACATTTTTGAAGGTATTGCTAAACCTGAATCTAAGGAGTTTGAATGTAAAAAAAGAAGTACGTACAACCCTTTATTAAATCCTACTTTGATGGTTTTTGGGAAGCTGTGTGAGCAAGAGTTCAGAAAAATTAGACATCATGATGAAGGTACATTCAATTTAAACCCTTCTGAAATGTCTACTTTAAATGATTTAGCTAATAAAAATTAGTGTATTATGAAAGCAGACAAAGGTGGTTCTATTGTCATTATGAGGTCTGTTGATTATAGTGTGGCAATGAATTCTTTACTTAGTGACCAAAATTGTTATAAAAAGGTCACTAAAGAAGACATTCCCAAAAGTGTTTTGAGACTGGACACTTGTTTATTTGATTTATTCAGTCAAGGCAGTATAGATTATTCTAATTACAGTTTCTTGACTGTTGAACTTCCCAAACTGGCCACATTATTTTGTATTCCTAAGTTACATATAAATGGGATGAATCCTCCCTTTAGACCAATAGTGTTGGCCAGTTTTTCCAAGACAGAATCCATCTCAGTTTGGTTGGACAAACTTTTGAATCTGATAGTGCAAAAAACGAAATTGTATCTGAGGGACTCATGGCACTTGTTAGAATGTTTAGGTCAACTACATAATTTTGACACAACAGTCAAATTTGCATCATTAGATGTGACATCTTTATATACAAGTATTAACCAAACAATTGGAGTAGAATACTTGAGAGAATATTTAAGTCAATACACTAATCTCGAGAATGACATGGTTAACACAGTGTGCACTTTGATGGAGCTGGTATTGGAAAACAATATTTTTCATTTTTGAAAATACCCATTTCCAACAAATTTCAGGTATTGCTATGGGCTCAAGGGAAGCCCCTTGTTTTGCCAATTTGGTAATGGCAATGTGGGAGAATAAATTTCTTTTTTCACACCCCCTATCAAAAAACATTTCATTTTATAAATGTTACATAGATGATTTGTTTTTTCTATGGAATGGGGATGTTGATTATTTCTATACCTTTGTACATTATTTGAATGATTCCACCAATTTTTTGCAATTTACATTAGGTAGTATTGGTGATAATATAAATTTCTTGGATTTACATTTAACTATGAGTAACGAAGGTATGCAGTTTGAAAGTTGCATTTTTAGAAAGTCCACTTTTGTCAACCAATATTTACACCACGACAGTTTACATCCAGTTTTTATGAAACATGGTGTTGTTAAGGGACAGTTTATTAGATTAAGTCATTTAACCAGTAGAGACGATATTTTTCAAGATGAAACAGTTAAATTGACTGGATTTTTCACAGCAAGAGGCTACAACAAAGTTTGGTTGGAGAATATACTAAAAGAAGTTATTGGCCTTAGATCTAATAAGGCTTGTCACATTTTAAGACATACTTGTCCAATTGCAGACAAATTGGTGATTTCAACAGTACACAGCAGATACAGTTTAGCTTTCCCTATTCCAATTACAAATGCGATGTTTTTTATCAAAAATATTATTTGGAATAATTGGAAAGTACTTTTAGGTAACACTGATTTGTGCAATATTGTTGGTAGTTCTCCCCTTTTCACTTATAAAAAAACAGTTAATATCAAGACCATTCTTGAGAGGAGTATTCAGGGTTACATTAATGTCCAGACCAGTTGTAATTTAGGCATGGTCCCTTGTGGAACATGCAAACAATGTAGGTATATTTTAGGCACCAGTACAGTGTTATTCAAGCATATTAATAAGACAATTCACTGCAAGGGACGTTATACCTGTAAGACCAAAAATGTGGTTTATGTTGCTAAGTGTGTTTCTTGTGAACATTTTTACATTGGGAAAACTACTTGAGCTTTGAATAGGCATATATATGAACATACTTTAGCTATATGCAAAAAAAGATATGTCAAATGCTTTAGCTAAACATGCCATCAGTTGTTCTACATTTAAAAAGTTTTCCTTTTTGTCTTAGAGAAAGTTAATGATGATATGTTTACTGGAAATGTTAAAGTACTATTAGAATGTAAAGAGACATTATGGCAGATTTCATTGAATGCTGACCAGCTTCCTGGATTGAATGACATGATTAATATAAAGTGCTTTTTACAAGCACAAAGATTATAGTAATAAGTAATTTTTATATATAACATTTATTGTTTATATACTTAAACTAAGAATTTTTACACTAACATTTTTTAGTACAACATTTTAATTAGAATGTGTGTTTTTTCTTTTCTTAATTGAATTAGAAGAACCCATTAAGTGTTTTATGTATTCTATTGTTTTTTTTGATCACATGAGGTATATTATTTCTTATTTAAACCTTGAAACAAGTATGGATGTTTATTCTGATGAAGTTCATGGTATTAAATTGGACAAAAATGCGTTAAAAAGAACAAGATTGTGGCAGTTTTTCTTCGTACTCCAGTACTGGCAGTTTTTACTTAGTTTGCTGTGGTGTTTGTGTTTCTACTAACTGTTTGGTCAGTATTGGCAGAAGAAGAATCGAGTCAGGAGACTCTGCTGTACCTTAGCATCCATCCGGTTCCTGAGTCGGGTAGAAGTTTCAACAAACTTATTACTTCTACTATCTCTGAGGCTGTTCGTGAGGCTCTATCCCAGCAGATAGGTAATGGAAATATTACAGGCAACCTGAACCTCTATTCAGGTAATCCAAGCAATCCAGACAGCAGTCGTGATGATGTCAGAGCCAATCTGGGCGTTTCCTCTAGTCAAGCAGTTTTGGCTGTGGACGCTAGTGAAAGTGGCAACACATTATCCTCTGTTAACCATTTATGGGGGTCCAATAGCACGGTTACAACGGATAAAGTCACCGAAAATGTTTTTAAAGAAATGACAAATCCATTTCATAGTTCCCAAAATGGAAAAGATTGTAACAAAGTAAGTGACTGTGTAATTCCGTCCAGCCCGGATGAGTTTTCTGTATGTAAAAAAGACATTTTTTTTGCTTGAGAGATTATGTACAAATATAGTTTCTTTGCAATTAGAAGTCTTTTATCTAGAGGAAAATGTCAGTTTAAAATGTGTGCCTTTTGGTCTAAGGACTTTTAAATTTCCGAACTGTGTAGTTCAAGGTGATGGCTTGTATACACAGTTAGTTGAATTGTTCAATAACACTGGACTGACATTTATGAAAATGCTTATACAACATTATAAGAGTGAACTGGTGTCCTTAAGAGAACTAACTGAGAACCTGGACATTAAAATTAGGGCATCCCAGGCTTTCAGTTCCTTGGCCTCTCTCTATTTCAGAATCAATGCAAAATTAGAGAGGCACAGAGCTTCAGTTATTCTAAGAAAGCAGAAAAAGCTGAAGAGGGATCTTGCGGCTTATGGCTCTAAAACAGCTTATCCGCTAAAAAATAATAGGGGCACCAACGAAGGTACAATTTAATTTGTCAACAATGATACATCAAATGATAATGTTAGTTTTATTAATAAAGAGACTGGTTCTAACATTTGCCCAGTAAATGCAAATGAAAATGGAAACGCTGGATATTTTCCACCAAATGACACTCAAGCTACTACTTCTTATGCACAGGCAGTGTCTTTGGCCAATAAGTCAGTTCCTTTTTTGTTGGACAAAACAGGCAACAAAAAAACTCTGAGATGGTCTGGGAAAGTTCAAACAAGAAGCAAGGGGAAGGGAAAGGGTCGCAAGAAGAACTAGACTATACCATCAATGTTTGTAATTTGACTGATGATGTGTTGTCGAGTGACATGATTTCTGTTCTCAAAAAAGGTTTTTCTTTTATTCCATCAAACCATGTTAATGTTTCTAGGTTGGTAGTTGACTTCAAATTGTACTTAAGGAAACTTAACTTGAAGTACATTTTGAAGGTATTGCTAAACCTGAATCTAAGGAGTTTGAATGTAAAAAAAGAAGTACGTACAACCCTTTATTAAATCCTACTTTGATGGTTTTTGGGAAGCTGTGTGAGCAAGAGTTCAGAAAAATTAGACATCATGATGAAGGTACATTCAATTTAAACCCTTCTGAAATGTCTACTTTAAATGATTTAGCTAATAAAAATTAGTGTATTATGAAAGCAGACAAAGGTGGTTCTATTGTCATTATGAGGTCTGTTGATTATAGTGTGGCAATGAATTCTTTACTTAGTGACCAAAATTGTTATAAAAAGGTCACTAAAGAAGACATTCCCAAAAGTGTTTTGAGACTGGACACTTGTTTATTTGATTTATTCAGTCAAGGCAGTATAGATTATTCTAATTACAGTTTCTTGACTGTTGAACTTCCCAAACTGGCCACATTATTTTGTATTCCTAAGTTACATATAAATGGGATGAATCCTCCCTTTAGACCAATAGTGTTGGCCAGTTTTTCCAAGACAGAATCCATCTCAGTTTGGTTGGACAAACTTTTGAATCCGATAGTGCAAAAAACGAAATTGTATCTGAGGGACTCATGGCACTTGTTAGAATGTTTAGGTCAACTACATAATTTTGACACAACAGTCAAATTTGCATCATTAGATGTGACATCTTTATATACAAGTATTAACCAAACAATTGGAGTAGAATACTTGAGAGAATATTTAAGTCAATACACTAATCTCGAGAATGACATGGTTAACACAGTGTGCACTTTGATGGAGCTGGTATTGGAAAACAATATTTTTCATTTTTGAAAATACCCATTTCCAACAAATTTCAGGTATTGCTATGGGCTCAAGGGAAGCCCTTGTTTTGCCAATTTGGTAATGGCAATGTGGGAGAATAAATTTCTTTTTTCACACCCCCTATCAAAAAACATTTCATTTTATAAATGTTACATAGATGATTTGTTTTTTCTATGGAATGGGGATGTTGATTATTTCTATACCTTTGTACATTATTTGAATGATTCCACCAATTTTTTGCAATTTACATTAGGTAGTATTGGTGATAATATAAATTTCTTGGATTTACATTTAACTATGAGTAACGAAGGTATGCAGTTTGAAAGTTGCATTTTTAGAAAGTCCACTTTTGTCAACCAATATTTACACCACGACAGTTTACATCCAGTTTTTATGAAACATGGTGTTGTTAAGGGACAGTTTATTAGATTAAGTCATTTAACCAGTAGAGACGATATTTTTCAAGATGAAACAGTTAAATTGACTGGATTTTTCACAGCAAGAGGCTACAACAAAGTTTGGTTGGAGAATATACTAAAAGAAGTTATTGGCCTTAGATCTAATAAGGCTTGTCACATTTTAAGACATACTTGTCCAATTGCAGACAAATTGGTGATTTCAACAGTACACAGCAGATACAGTTTAGCTTTCCCTATTCCAATTACAAATGCGATGTTTTTTATCAAAAATATTATTTGGAATAATTGGAAAGTACTTTTAGGTAACACTGATTTGTGCAATATTGTTGGTAGTTCTCCCCTTTTCACTTATAAAAAAACAGTTAATATCAAGACCATTCTTGAGAGGAGTATTCAGGGTTACATTAATGTCCAGACCAGTTGTAATTTAGGCATGGTCCCTTGTGGAACATGCAAACAATGTAGGTATATTTTAGGCACCAGTACAGTGTTATTCAAGCATATTAATAAGACAATTCACTGCAAGGGACGTTATACCTGTAAGACCAAAAATGTGGTTTATGTTGCTAAGTGTGTTTCTTGTGAACATTTTTACATTGGGAAAACTACTTGAGCTTTGAATAGGCATATATATGAACATACTTTAGCTATATGCAAAAAAAGATATGTCAAATGCTTTAGCTAAACATGCCATCAGTTGTTCTACATTTAAAAAGTTTTCCTTTTTTGTCTTAGAGAAAGTTAATGATGATATGTTTACTGGAAATGTTAAAGTACTATTAGAATGTAAAGAGACATTATGGCAGATTTCATTGAATGCTGACCAGCTTCCTGGATTGAATGACATGATTAATATAAAGTGCTTTTTACAAGCACAAAGATTATAGTAATAAGTAATTTTTATATATAACATTTATTGTTTATATACGTAAACTAAGAATTTTTACACTAACATTTTTTAGTACAACATTTTAATTAGAATGTGTGTTTTTTCTTTTCTTAATTGAATTAGAAGAACCCATTAAGTGTTTTATGTATTCTATTGTTTTTTTTTGATCACATGAGGTATATTATTTCTTATTTAAACCTTGAAACAAGTATGGATGTTTATTCTGATGAAGTTCATGGTATTAAATTGGACGAAAATGCGTTAAAAAGAACAAGATTGTGGCAGTTTTTCTTCGTACTCCAGTACTGGCAGTTTTTACTTAGTTTGCTGTGGTGTTTGTGTTTCTACTAACTGTTTGGTCAGTATTGGCAGAAGAAGAATCGAGTCAGGAGACTCTGCTGTACCTTAGCATCCATCCGGTTCCTGAGTCGGGTAGAAGTTTCAACAAACTTATTACTTCTACTATCTCTGAGGCTGTTCGTGAGGCTCTATCCCAGCAGATAGGTAATGGAAATATTACAGGCAACCTGAACCTCTATTCAGGTAATCCAAGCAATCCAGACAGCAGTCGTGATGATGTCAGAGCCAATCTGGGCGTTTCCTCTAGTCAAGCAGTTTTGGCTGTGGACGCTAGTGAAAGTGGCAACACATTATCCTCTGTTAACCATTTATGGGGGTCCAATAGCACGGTTACAACGGATAAAGTCACCGAAAATGTTTTTAAAGAAATGACAAATCCATTTCATAGTTCCCAAAATGGAAAAGATTGTAACAAAGTAAGTGACTGTGTAATTCCGTCCAGCCCGGATGAGTTTTCTGTATGTAAAAAAGACATTTTTTTTGCTTGAGAGATTATGTACAAATATAGTTTCTTTGCAATTAGAAGTCTTTTATCTAGAGGAAAATGTCAGTTTAAAATGTGTGCCTTTTGGTCTAAGGACTTTTAAATTTCCAAACTGTGTAGTTCAAGGTGATGGCTTGTATACACAGTTAGTTGAATTGTTCAATAACACTGGACTGACATTTATGAAAATGCTTATACAACATTATAAGAGTGAACTGGTGTCCTTAAGAGAACTAACTGAGAACCTGGACATTAAAATTAGGGCATCCCAGGCTTTCAGTTCCTTGGCCTCTCTCTATTTCAGAATCAATGCAAAATTAGAGAGGCACAGAGCTTCAGTTATTCTAAGAAAGCAGAAAAAGCTGAAGAGGGATCTTGCGGCTTATGGCTCTAAAACAGCTTATCCGCTAAAAAATAATAGGGGCACCAACGAAGGTACAATTTAATTTGTCAACAATGATACATCAAATGATAATGTTAGTTTTATTAATAAAGAGACTGGTTCTAACATTTGCCCAGTAAATGCAAATGAAAATGGAAACGCTGGATATTTTCCACCAAATGACACTCAAGCTACTACTTCTTATGCACAGGCAGTGTCTTTGGCCAATAAGTCAGTTCCTTTTTTGTTGGACAAAACAGGCAACAAAAACTCTGAGATGGTCTGGGAAAGTTCAAACAAGAAGCAAGGGGAAGGGAAAGGGTCGCAAGAAGAACTAGACTATACCATCAATGTTTGTAATTTGACTGATGATGTGTTGTCGAGTGACATGATTTCTGTTCTCAAAAGGTTTTTCTTTTATTCCATCAAACCATGTTAATGTTTCTAGGTTGGTAGTTGACTTCAAATTGTACTTAAGGAAACTTAACTTGAAGTACATTTTGAAGGTATTGCTAAACCTGAATCTAAGGAGTTTGAATGTAAAAAAAGAAGTACGTACAACCCTTTATTAAATCCTACTTTGATGGTTTTTGGGAAGCTGTGTGAGCAAGAGTTCAGAAAAATTAGACATCATGATGAAGGTACATTCAATTTAAACCCTTCTGAAATGTCTACTTTAAATGATTTAGCTAATAAAAATTAGTGTATTATGAAAGCAGACAAAGGTGGTTCTATTGTCATTATGAGGTCTGTTGATTATAGTGTGGCAATGAATTCTTTACTTAGTGACCAAAATTGTTATAAAAGGTCACTAAAGAAGACATTCCCAAAAGTGTTTTGAGACTGGACACTTGTTTATTTGATTTATTCAGTCAAGGCAGTATAGATTATTCTAATTACAGTTTCTTGACTGTTGAACTTCCCAAACTGGCCACATTATTTTGTATTCCTAAGTTACATATAAATGGGATGAATCCTCCCTTTAGACCAATAGTGTTGGCCAGTTTTTCCAAGACAGAATCCATCTCAGTTTGGTTGGACAAACTTTTGAATCCGATAGTGCAAAAAACGAAATTGTATCTGAGGGACTCATGGCACTTGTTAGAATGTTTAGGTCAACTACATAATTTTGACACAACAGTCAAATTTGCATCATTAGATGTGACATCTTTATATACAAGTATTAACCAAACAATTGGAGTAGAATACTTGAGAGAATATTTAAGTCAATACACTAATCTCGAGAATGACATGGTTAACACAGTGTGCACTTTGATGGAGCTGGTATTGGAAAACAATATTTTTCATTTTTGAAAATACCCATTTCCAACAAATTTCAGGTATTGCTATGGGCTCAAGGGAAGCCCCTTGTTTTGCCAATTTGGTAATGGCAATGTGGGAGAATAAATTTCTTTTTTCACACCCCCTATCAAAAAACATTTCATTTTATAAATGTTACATAGATGATTTGTTTTTTCTATGGAATGGGGATGTTGATTATTTCTATACCTTTGTACATTATTTGAATGATTCCACCAATTTTTTGCAATTTACATTAGGTAGTATTGGTGATAATATAAATTTCTTGGATTTACATTTAACTATGAGTAACGAAGGTATGCAGTTTGAAAGTTGCATTTTTAGAAAGTCCACTTTTGTCAACCAATATTTACACCACGACAGTTTACATCCAGTTTTTATGAAACATGGTGTTGTTAAGGGACAGTTTATTAGATTAAGTCATTTAACCAGTAGAGACGATATTTTTCAAGATGAAACAGTTAAATTGACTGGATTTTTCACAGCAAGAGGCTACAACAAAGTTTGGTTGGAGAATATACTAAAAGAAGTTATTGGCCTTAGATCTAATAAGGCTTGTCACATTTTAAGACATACTTGTCCAATTGCAGACAAATTGGTGATTTCAACAGTACACAGCAGTTACAGTTTAGCTTTCCCTATTCCAATTACAAATGTGATGTTTTTTATCAAAAATATTATTTGGAATAATTGGAAAGTACTTTTAGGTAACACTGATTTGTGCAATATTGTTGGTAGTTCTCCCCTTTTCACTTATAAAAAAACAGTTAATATCAAGACCATTCTTGAGAGGAGTATTCAGGGTTACATTAATGTCCAGACCAGTTGTAATTTAGGCATGGTCCCTTGTGGAACATGCAAACAATGTAGGTATATTTTAGGCACCAGTACAGTGTTATTCAAGCATATTAATAAGACAATTCACTGCAAGGGACGTTATACCTGTAAGACCAAAAATGTGGTTTATGTTGCTAAGTGTGTTTCTTGTGAACATTTTTACATTGGGAAAACTACTTGAGCTTTGAATAGGCATATATATGAACATACCTTAGCTATACGCAAAAACAGATTTGTCAAATGCTTTAGCTAAACATGCCATCAGTTGTTCTACCTTTAAAAAAGTTTTCCTTTTTTGTCTTAGAGAAAGTTAATGATGATATGTTTACTGGAAATTTTAAAGTACTGTTAGAATGCAAAGAGACATTATGGCAGATTTCATTGAATGCTGACCAGCTTCCTGGACTGAATGACATGATTAATATAAAGTGCATTTTACAAGCACAAAGATTATAGTAATAAGTAATTTTTATATATAACATTTATTGTTTATATACTTAAACTAAGACGTTTTACACTAACATCTTTTAGTACATTTTAAGTAGAATGTGTGTTTTTTTATTTTCTTAATTGAATTAGAAGGACACATTAAGTGTTTTATGTATTCTATTGGTCTATTTGATCACATGAGGTATATTATTTCTTATTTAAACCTTGAAACAAGTATGGATGTTTATTCTGATGAAGTTCATGGTATTAAATTGGACAAAAACGCGTTAAAAAGAACAAAGTTGTGGCAGTTTTTCTTCGTACTCCAGTACTGGTAGTTTTTTTACTTAGTTTGGTGTGGCGTTTGTGATGGCATAATTCTTGAAATTTATAAATTATTACCTATGACTGTTCTAAAATTGCTTCATAAAGTATTTAATCATGTTCAGGACAAAAACATAATCCCACCCTCTTGGAAATATACTTTTATTTCCCCTTTATTGAAAACTAATAAAGACCCCATAAAGTGATCTTTCTATAGACTCATTTCCCTATTAAACACTGATTACAAAATGTTTATGTCCATTAATGCAGATAGACTTCAATTATTTTTACCTAATTTAGTGGATGATGACCAAACGGGTTTTATAGTTAATAGAACTTCATGACAACATTAAAAGAGTAGGGATCGATTTACTGTGGTACCAGTGTGCTTTTTTTGTCGATTGTTGCCTCCACAGTGATTTTTGGGAACATTAAAAGAGTATTAACCTTGATTGACTCGTAAAAAAATCTCAATAAAACTTAACCCTAAACAGCCTAGATAAATATTGTGCTTTCGACTCAATTTCTTGGGAATATTTGTTCATTTTATTAAAGGAATTAAATTTCTCCAATAATTTTATAAATCTTATTACTCAGCCATATAATGGTAGTCAAACTTATATTAAAACGGGTAATAGTATTTCTCAAAATATAACAATAATAAAAGGTACCAAGCAAGGATGCCTCCTATCCCCTTTATTGTTTACATTAGTTATGGAGTCATGGGCAAATTTAATAAGAGATGACAGAGATATTGAAGGATACAAATTAATCTCTAATATGTCATCTAAAATACAAATGTTTGCAGACAACATATTGATCACTCTTGGGGGTAACAGTGAATCTATACAAAAACATTTTAGAAATATGGAACATTTTCAACAAAATTCCAGTCTTACCTTTAATAATAATAAAACACAAATTCTTTTAACAGGATCAAAAAAATACAACATACTTGATGAATATAAAAAGTATATATCTCAATCTCAACAAGTAGTATACCCAGGAATAGTTATTATTAACAATATTAAAAATACTATCCAAATAAACTACAGTAAAGGTTTACTACTTAAAGAAAATGTAATAATCAAATGCAACAAAATTCCTTTTTCTATGGACAATACACTTTTAATCATAAAGATGATTCTTCTCCCAAAAATGTTATATATAATTCAATCTATATCTATACCTCCTCCTTACCAAATAATCAAAACATTTAATTCAATGATTCAGAAATGTTTATGGTATCCAAATAAACCTAGGATTGCACTTACATATCATATGAATAATTGGGGTAATGGTGGTATAGCTTTCCCAAATCAAGAAATCTACTCAATTTCATCAGTGTTTAATGCAATCTCTCATCTCATTGATATGGAATACGCTGCTAAGTGGAAAGAGATCCTAGACATATTATCACAAGATATGAAATATATAAATAGCTCCTATAAGCTAAATCTAATCAGTAATTATTTTATTTAGAGGTTAAAATATTATTTTTCTGATTTTTCTTCCCTTAATTTAAAATCCAAATATATAGTTTTACTTTTACAATCTTTCAAAAATTATATATTTAAATATAACATATACAAGAATTGGCTTTTTGTACTTTTTTCCATTGCTTATACACATGGAGCCATTTTTTCTTCATATTATGCAAAAATGTCTTCTTTTCAACAAAAACATTTAATATTTTGGCATCAAATGGTGATAAATAATGAGTTAAATCTAATAGTTCACTTATGGAAGAGTATAAATTTGATACCTTTTCATGGCTGCATCTACAAGAATCTAAGCAATATGTATTGAATGAACTGGATCCATTGTCTCCTACAACAAGAAAATCAATCCCTAAACTAATACATTATATGATTTTATCAATCCAGCATAAGTCTCCTGTTAATAAGCTGTCATGCATTTATAGGGCAATTAAGTGTGATTTAGAAACACATTCAGATAAGTACTGGAAATATTTTTCTTCAATTACTAATAATCTTCCCATTGAGAAAGTCAAATTGAATATACTACAATCAGCAAGTATGACCACATCATCACTAAAGTGGAGATTATTCACTTGGAGATTTTTACATAGATCATTTCTCACCCCATATAATATAACTAAGATTAGTAAGAAGAATGGAACATGTTGGAGATGTAACAATGAAATCAATGCAGTGTGGTCTCATATGTTCTACAATTGCTCATACTTAAGAAAATTCTGGGATGATATTAACAATTTTTTGCAAACAATCTTTACTGATAATTTTACTATCTCTAAATATCTTGTATTATTTAATACGCCAGTTCCAGATTGTATAAGGGAAAATAAATACCCTTTGGTTTGGTCTATATTTTCTGTTGCCAGAAAAACAATCACAAAGAACTCAAAATCTAATTCATCACCCACATTTCAGGAATTTAAAAATCTCCTCCTTGAAACATGTAATTTAGATATGTTGACTATTAAAGCTAGATCCTCTAGGAATACTACTTTATATAATTCATGGAACATCATATATGATCTATTGGAAACATAATTTACTAAATTCTATAAATAGATGATTTTTATTAATCCTACTGTAACATCAATATGTTTTTACATGATGAACATCTTTGTACATAGTTTTGTTGTTTTTGTTCTGTATGCAAGAAGATTTTTTTTAACTTTAAAAAAGGTTGTATATCTTTATGGAAACATTTCTATAGTCTGACAATGTTTAATAAAAATTGTTTTTTAAAAAAAAGAAATTCCAGCACTTGCAAATAAGTATTAAATAAATGTTCAAAACCCTCTAAACCATGCATCAGGGTAAAAGGGACCCAAAAAACACACTTAAATAAGTGTATCTAAAATTTTAATCCAGTGGAATAAACATTCAGGCAGCTTACATAGCAGCCATTCGGCTTCCACAACACAGACCAGTGACAGGTTTTGCCCCCAGGTATCATCAGTGTGAGTTAGCATTGAAACAACCATAAACCTTTAAATACCATAGCTCCTGTTATAGTTAAAGGGACAGAGACACAAATAATATATAAAAAAACACACAAACAAAAAACATACTTAAAATATACTTAAATGGCACATACAAAAACTAATAATGTATATATGTAATATACACATAAACATACATACAAAACACACATGTATATGCACACATATAAAAGTGAATTTGATATGAAAAGCACACCATATAAATTATATATTACCAATGGTCATTGAGACCAGGTTTGTATAAAGCCCCTAGCTTTACCATCCACATTCTTTCTTTCTTAGCTAGAATATTATGTTTGGTTAAGTCTTACAGCCTATTACCTTTCACTGCATCAATACCAACAAAACGGAATTGTGCTAAAACATGTTCTAATCTATGTTTATAAAGTGCACTTCCTTGGCGTTTACAACTTATGTCACTCAGGTACACTGCAACTTTATTCTTCAAACTTCTAGAGGTCTGTCCAACATAAAATGCCCTGCATTGACAAACAGCCACATATATTACCCACTCAGTATGACACATTATTAAATGTCTGATGTCAAAAACCTTAGATGTATTAATTGATGTAAATGACTTTGTCTGTAATTCAACCCTACAATAAACACAATTTCCACAGACATTACTACCTCTAGGTGTATCATAATACTCATTATGTTTCGGCCAACCAATCATCTTATACCATGAGAGTGATTCACCAATATTTCTACCACGTCTATAACTATAGGAACAATTGGTGTCCAGGCATTGGTCAAAGAAAGGATCAAATTTTAACACATCCCAATATTTGGCAATGACCTCTTTGATTTTAAAGATGTTAGCACCATAATTCATGATAACTCTGTTTTTTGAACTATGCATCTTGGTTTGTATGACCCCATCATTCTGGTCTATATTCATGTCTCTACTTTTAAGAAACATCTCTCTTTTATAATTTGATTCCTTAGTTTGTTCCCTTTTAAAATTATCTCTCTGATAACCTCTTCTCACAAACCTATCACCTATTTTTTCTAACTCAATTTTATATCCAGCATCTTCACTACAAATGGGACTTAGCCTCTGAAATTGTGATCTTGGTATATTCGAAGTAATGTGCTTAGGCTGACAACTACTAGCTTCTAGTATTGCATTTTTCTGAAGGGGTTTCTATACAAACTAGTTATCATACTACCATCTATTGCCTTGGTTATTCTAACATCTAGAAAATCAATATCCTATCAATCAATTTAAGTTCAAACTCATTGGAATTCAAATATTTTAAAAATTCAGACCATTTTAGATAGTTCCAGACCATGTGCCCTAACAATCACCCAAATGGTGATGCCACATGATCAATTCTTTTTTTAAATTGGTTCATGTCACTATATATTAAGTGCCATTCTATTTACCCCATAAAGAGGTCTGCATAAATTGGGGCAAATATAGTGCCCATGGCCATTCCTTTCATTTGTAGGTAGCAATCACCACAAAAATAAAACACATTAGGGGTGGAGCCTAGATGGCAAATAGATAAGCAGCATTTTTTAGAGCTCCACAAAACAGTACTAGAATACAGACAAAAAATTATTTTCATTAACCAGAAATTGAAAAAAAAAAATTAAGGAACTTAAGAACTATAACTCTACCAAATTTCAAGAAATATTATTGAGTTTTTGCTGTCAAAATATTCTGGAGAACAACACAGTTGTTTGGTAATGACCAGTTTAAAGAATTCTTACTCAGAAACCACTATGAAAACTGAGATACAACTGATGTCTTCCACATTACATGAACTGCCATTGAAAATGGATAGATTCACTGATAATTTGGAAAGTCTCAAGGAAAACTGCCAAAAGCAAACAGATGTACTAAAAGAAGTACTGCAGCAACAACAAAGTAAATTACTTGATATGGAGACATCACTAAATGAAATAGATGGAAGACTCATACAAGAGGAAAATCAGACAGAATTCTTACTTCACCAAAATAACTGGCTACTTAATAAAGTGGATGATTTAGAGAATATGGAGAGGAGAACTAATATAAGAATATTTGGCCTTTCAGAAAAAACTGAGGGAGAAGACATCATCATCTTTTTGAATTCCTGGCTTCTTGAAGTGCTTGATTTAAAAGAGGGATTATCAAATGGAATAGAAAGAGCTCACAGAGCCATAGGAACATCTATACCCTCTTCACCTAATGCACCGCCAAGTTCAATTGTGGTAAAGTTCCTGTCCTTGGATAAAGAGCTCATTTTAAAAACAGCCTGGAGAAAATGTCCCATCAAATATAAACAGAGTCATATCAGATTTGACAATAATTATTTTGCAAAAGTGTTAGAAACAAGGAAAAAAAACTTGCCCATTAGGGAAACTTCTCAAACAAAATAAAATAAAAGCACAGATGGTATATCCTGCTAGAATCAGAATGTTCTATTCAAATGACTTGAGAACCCTTAACAACACTGAAGAAGCTTCTACCTTCATCAAGAATAATATTATCATCACAATTCCTGAAGAAATAGACTGGACTGTTTCCACCAACTTGAAAAGATCTCCAGGAAAAAAATACTTGGTCTGATGTAAGGGAAAAGAAACAAAGAACTGATTCTAAAACTACACAGTCTTCCAAATCTCTCAAAAAATCAACAAAGATATAGACTTCTGGACTTTACCTCAAAATGTATGTATTTTATCTATTATATTGCCTATTATACTCTGAGACATTTAGACTTTTTCTTCAACTTATACTTTATGCAACATACTCATCAAGAGTCTAGTGATTGTGTCTGATAATGTTAAATGGTTTTATAACTTAGAGTGACTTCTAAAAAATATAGTTACATTTCATTCATAGGCAGTGAGGAAAATCAGATTCAAATGTTATCTTTCACTTTAGTATAATTAGTTATATGCAAAGGAAGAACAGAGACAACATATACACAGATGTTTTTTCTCATCTCCCTTTTTATTAATAGTATATTTAGTTTACCTCATTTTTGCATAATAGGAATTGAAAAAAAATGTGAACATAGTTTCTGTGGCTTACTGACTTTACTACACTTCAAATTCCCATTTTAAAAGTAACATAGATATCCATATTTTTAAATGTGGAAAAAACTGTTTGAGTCACTATAAACAGAGTTATGTTACTGGGTTCTGTCAATGCTGTTATTTGAAAGATTATCATGCACTAGTTAGAGCTTCCCTTGTCTGCTATTAAAGATTTAAGGTGGAAATAGTCAGTTAAGGAATCCCCTGCTTGTCTGTTGTTAAGGTAGCGCTTGTAGTGTGATATCAGTTGCACAAGCAGTATATTTTAAGCTCATTTAACATGGTCTTTGGATTATTAAAATTTACAAACCCTGACTTCTTTTAAATAAATAAAAAGAGCAGGTGTGAAATCAGTGACAGATTAGCTATTTTTCATGTAGGTAACACAAAAAAAGAAGAATTTACAGTAACATTGAATGACATTCAATTGAAAAAGTAATAGAAGCATTACAGACTACATTGTTATGCTTGAAGTAAACACAATCTTTTCTTACTTCTGAATTATTCCTACCCAGGCTATACGTTACACTATGCTATGGTGATCCAGTAGAATGACATGTCTGATAGTTTTATAAGCATATGTTACAGCGTTGCAAGTGTAAATAGTAAAATATGTGTGTGAGATGCACACATCAGCTGAAGTTGTGACATACTTCTGTGCACATAATAAGTAAAATGAAGACAGGTTTTAGACATATTATACTGAATACTTCATTAACCTGGTAACAGAAATCATCTAATTTCAGAAGCCACAAAGGGACTTATTACCTTGTACTTATAACTCCTGCTTACTTGAATATAATGTGCACAACACTTTATTAGATAACATAGTAAACCCTGCACTGTACAGTGTTGTTATTTTCCTTTGCTCACACTGCCTATTCATATTCAATTGAATTAAGTAGTAACCAAATAATAAGTGAATACAGTAGATAGTAAATTGCTGATTACTCTCCTCACCCTTTAGTGCTTTCTAATCTTTGGTAAGTGGAGTTCAACTTTCAGTAAAGTGGCAAAGATGCTGGTAATTAGCCAAAATTCTTACACCAACATGCAAGTAGTTGTTTAACTGCACTCCTAAATTGTGTGGGCATGTGTACTTATTTCTATGATGGATAGTTGATTTATTCCCAGCAAAACTTTAAGCCATGGTTCTATAACTCATAAAATTGGCATCTCAGTCTTGTGAGTGCCTGTTGATCTATTGTGGGAGTTGCCTTGATGACAGGGAAGTACTGGGAAACCTATAGTAAAACTGCATATAAATTAGCATAATAAAGTAGTTTAAATGTCATTCATTTTACCAAGAATTGATTGAATTACACATTTACAGACATAAGTTCCTAAGAAAAGCAAATCCTAAATGATATTCTGTATGCTACACATCTGGTTAAGGCAGGGATTTATAACATAACCTACCTTTAATCCTTCAGACTTTAGTTGTATAGCTGAATATTATGCAGCTGATATTTTTACTGAATATTGACAACTGTTTAAATAATAAGGTTATCAGTTTCTTAGTGAAATGGTTGGTAAAATGAGTTCACCTTGGAATTTCATCTTTATTTCTTTAAAGTAAAGGGCCCATGAGAAAATGTCATCATGGTCTGCTTTTGCTACTGCTTTAAGTAGTAAAATAACACAGGTTTGTAAATTGTAATTATTGATGAGAAATTCAATCAGAACACTAATTAAATAGATATGAGATAGAGATATTTCTTAAGGCACTGTTCAGCTTAATTTGTTTTGTATTTTTTAGTGTCATTACTTTTAACAATTTAATAACAAAGAAGGGAGTCTGCCTACTTGTGTATCTTGCTGCATGATACAGTCTTTGATAAACACTCTATTATAAAGGTTCTAAGGAACTGTGGCTGTGCAGAACAGCTTCAGTAATGCTCTGTCTTGACTAGCATTTTGTTCAATATTCTCTGATGATATTCTCATAATATAAGTTGATATTATATCTATGCATTAGTAATAAGAAGTTTATAAATTGTTCACCCACATGGCCACTTAGGGAAAATTGCTTCTGTTTCATTATCAATGAGTGATCACTATGGCCTAATGTTGTCTTTCTTCATTTTTTCTTTTAATTTGTCACAACTGCATTCATGGGTGGACATAAAATAAACTGAATCTGGTTATGCTTTCATTTGTCTCTAATTGAAAGCATGTGAGTGAAACAATAGAGATTTATGACATGTATTGTTCACTCAAACATATTTACATTATCATCTCTAGTGAACACAACTCTAAGGGTTCATTCTATGGACTACATAGTTTATGTAGTATGATTCAAGTGTTCTGAATAGACTTGTATTTATCTTCACTTATTGATACATTTCTAAATCTACTTCATTCAGTTATAATATATTTTTAGTATGTAGGAGAGTGTTTATCTGACATAATCATTAGTATAGTGGTCATATCAGAATATCAGAGACTATTAATATGTATATATATATATATATATATATATATATATATATATATATATATATATATATATTACTCTCAGGCTAAAGAGAACTAATGTTAAACAACATTTACTGTGTTATAAATGAGATTTTACTTTATAAATTTTTAAGTAGTGCATGCTATGATGATTATAGTCTGAAAAAGAAGTCTAATCTAATCTAAAATTAAATTGTATTACCAAATCAATACTCATTTCCATACATTATGTTAATTCATTATTAATAGTTACACAGGGAAAACAATAACTAATATTGTTAAATCTCCAAGATAAGAGAAAAGGTGTACTGGAGCTCAAAAGGGGATAGTTTTTTTATTTCTTTTTTCATGAGGGAAGCTATGGTAGGCAATCTGTTAGATTTCTTCTCATCTAGCAGATTGGAAGTGTATTTCACTTCATGTACATTAGAGGGTTTACAAAAATATTTATATACTTGTTGTTATACAAGTAATTTTGGCATTTTTCTTTTTTCTTTTTTTTTTTATTGGCCTGAACTAAACTCTATTTTAAGTTATTTGACCAAAATTAAAATATTGACTACAATGAGAATTATTAACACAGTTGTTACACATTTCACATTTGGAATGGTATTACAAAATATAATACAAAACAAATATGATGCAAAGTTAAATACTGAGAATGGACTTGACTATTTTATCCTTAAACACTAATGGTTTAAACAATCTAAGGAAAATATCTAATTTATTAAGATATATGAAATTAAATATAGTACAAGTAGTATTTCTTCAAGAGACTCACTTCAAAACAAATGATACCTTTAGCTGGAATCCTAATAAATATATAATCTTATCTCACTCTTCATATAAGAAAAAGACTAGGGGAACTTTAATTTTATGGAAAAAAATGTCACTATGCCTCAAATAATTTACAAATATGAAGATAAAGAAGGACTCCTAGCCATAGTAATAGTAAAATGTAACAATAGACTCATGACATTAATAAATATATATATATATATATATATTGGTTTCCAGGTATTGGGGTTGGGACAATAAGAAAACACATGGATCTAATAACTAGAGTATATAAAGGAAATCTGATTTTGGGAGGTGACGTTAATTGTATATTGGATAAATCAGAGACCACAAGCAAAAGAAATTTACGGGTAAGTTCTATAGGGAAGCTACTTAAGAAATCCGAAGAAAGTTTAAATCTAATTGATATATTTAGTTATAAGGAGAACAATTCATTATTATTTTCACACCAAGACCACAGCTTTGGGACACATACAAGAATTAATAAAATCTTCATATCTCAAGAGCTAAATTCAAAAAATAATAAAATTGTCCACAATCCCTTGTCCCAGACCATAATTCATTAATTTTCAAAATACATACAGATTATAAGAAATTAATTTTTATGTCAAGAATTCCAGCTTACATTACAAAATTAAAACAATTTAAACCTTGGTTAGATTCAGAAGTACAATTCTTTTTAGATATAAACGACACTACTGAAATCAATGTAATTAATCTTTGGGATACCTTGAAAGCCTATCTAAATGGAAACATTCTTTCATGGTATAAAAACAAGCTAAAAGAGTGGGAATCAGAATTATGTAACATCCAAAAACAAATTAGAGATCTCACTATTAATTCATCTACTTACACACAAAATAATCATAAAAAAGCATTGGAAGACTTAAACAAAAGATATAATGAAATCCTAATATAGCTGTAGAAAGGTTAAAACTTAGTTCCTATACAGTATCACCCAAACATATGCATACTTTAGCAATAAGATTAAAAAATAATTTTGATTGAAAATAATATTACCAGTATTATACATGAAGGAAAGAGAAAAAACAAAAAGGTTTCAGATATAAATGATATACTAGATGCATTTAAACATTATTTCTCTGACCATTATAATGATACTTTACATATAACTAATACATCAAACTTAGACCTGAAATTAGTAAAGGTAAAGGTGATACCAGAAAAGTTAAAGTTAGACATTCAAAAACAAATATCTCTAAAAGAAATTACTCATAAAATCAAGGAAAGTAAAAGTAATAAAACACTGGGAATAGATGGAATAATTAAAGAATTGTATAAGATATTTCCATCTTGCGTAATATCATTATTTCACAAAACTTTGAATGAAATTCTAGCACAAAACACAAGTCCAATTTCATGGAGATACTCCTTAATTACACCCATTATAAAAGAAAACAAAGACCCTTTACAGTGTAAATCGTATAGGCCAATATCTTTACTTAACAATGAATATAAAATCTTCATGTCAATATTAGTAAATTAAAAAATCATTGACACACATAATAAATGAGGATCAAACCGGATTCATTTATAAAAGACACATACATGACAATATACAAAGAATTCTAACACTCATAGATTTTCTAAACAGAACCAACCAAGAAGCTCTAATATTAGCTTTGGATATAGAAAAAGCCTTTGATTCGTTGAGCTGGGATTTTCTTTTTAAGGCTTTAGAATTGTTTGAATTTCCTGCTAATTTTATTACGCTAATAAAGAATATTTATAAAAAAACAATTTGGCTTATGTAAAACTTGGGCCATTTACCTCAAAGGCTATTAAAATAACTAAAGGTACAAAACAGGGATTCCAATGTCTCCCATCTTGTTTGCCTTAAGAATTGAATTATTTGCCTCTTTAGTACACCACAACTCTAATATATCAGGCATAGATGTATATAGTCAACTCAATTAAAAAATTATGTTATTTGCTGATGATGTTTTACTCATGTTATCTGTCTTGGAGAAATCAGTACAAAAACTAGATGAAATAGTGGAAAGGTTTTATCATATTTCCAGCCTTAGATTTAACAAGGCAAAATCTAATTATATACATTTGAATAAAAAGAGGGAATTTACCTTAACTACAAATTGTGTGATAGGAAAACAAGTTCCCATAATAAAATATTTAGGAATAACACTATGTGATAATTTGGAATCTACGTTAGCCACAAATTATATCAACATAATTAATAAAATGCAAATCTCAATAGTAAGTTGGAATAAAATGCTCTTGAGATTTGAAGACAGATTACAAATAATAAAAATGACAATACTTCCAAAAATTAATTACATTGTACAAGCTCTTCCTATAGTACCTAACAAGAAAATCTTGAAAGAAAGAAATAAAATTCTATTAAACTTTCTTTGCTATTCAAAAATAAATAGAATAGCCTATACACATCATATTAGATCTTGGGAAATGGGTGGAATTAAACTTCCAGATCTAGAATCATACATAAAAGCTTCCATATTAAAAACTATCATTAATTGGATAGATCCTAATTATTCTTCAACATGGAAAACATTGCACACTATTATTTTTCTAAATGAAAATAAAATAATTAAAATTGTATATTAAGTGAACAAAATAATAGGATGTGGCACATATTGACTGTTAATATTCAATATAATATAACAAAACCAACAAACTTAAATTATATAAATAATATTTACAATTTATTCAGAAGATTTATATATACTAACACAGATATTAAAATTTGGCTAGATTTGATAATACCTTTTAATTCTACAAAGAATTTCTTCAA
This sequence comes from Protopterus annectens, assembly GCF_019279795.1. NCBI lineage: Eukaryota > Metazoa > Chordata > Ceratodontiformes > Protopteridae > Protopterus > Protopterus annectens. The sequence goes on from NC_056744.1 coordinate 810,229,724, forward strand.
TAAAATTCAGAATGTTATCTTAACTAGATTGGAGGGGAAAAAACTTCACTTGTTGGCAACATTGTATAGAAAATCAAGAAGTATTAGACATTCAACAAATTCAGAATAAATATGACATTCCATCAGCAGATTGGTTGATACTACAAAGCATATTATCATATGTTAAGGATCTTAATAGTAAAATTACTAATTCTCCTTATAAAACTAGTTCAAATTTGATAAGTCTATTATCTGAAGTTATTTACGACAATTATAATTGGACAAACCTAATTTCAAAATTATACAAAATATTGATAACATATAAAACTAACCATAATGCAAGATATTGGAATTTGATAGTAAAAGGATGTCAAACTAATCTATTAAGTTAGAGTAAAACAAATATTTTATGTTCTGTTAAATTAACATTTAATTTACAAGTATGGAAAATATTTACATGGAAATATATTCACATGGCATTAATTACACCTGATAAACTAGCCGATTTCAATTCACTTGATAAATCCATTTGTTAGAGATGTAATTTAAACTGTAAAGCTGATTGGTCTCATATATTTTTTGATTGTATTAATATAAAAAAATTCTGGGAAGAAATTACTATTTTTCTCCAAGCTATATTCAGATACCTTTATTTTAAGCAAACCTTTAGTCCTCTTAAATGTTAATGATACTATTGGAATGAATAAAAAAGATCTATACCTACTTTGGTCCATACTAGCTGTGGCAAGGAAATGTATAACTAGAAAGTGGACATCTTCACAAGAACCTAATCTGGAAGAATTCTTGAGATTGATGGAAGAAACAGCGACATTAGAAATCAAGGTGAAGTAACTGAGAATTTTCCTGAAAACATGGACAAACAATCCTTGGGTAAAAAATTTAACTCGTATTGAAACATTAAAAATGAACCCTAAATAATTAATGTTTAACTTTATAGTTTATTAATTGAATATTATAAATTTTTGTTACTAATTTCATATATTTTATTATTTTTCCCTCCTTTGTTCAGGTCAATTGTACATAGTGTATATAAAGGTTTATAGGTTCATAGGTAGGTAGCAGGCTATCTGCCCAAAGGCATTTATAAGCCTAGCCAAAATGTGTTGGCTTTCGCTGCCCCTTTAGATTAGTTCCCTGTGCCTCTGTCCAGCAGAACGATTGAAGTGATCCCTGGGGTAAACTTTCTGTCTCCCATCCACTCATCAAGGTTTCTCTTGAAGAAGGTTAATGAGGAGCTCTGCCTAATGTAGATTGGAATCTTGTTCCAGAGCATGGGAAGTCTCTGGGACAGGAATCTATCCCTCCAGCACATCCTATTTATTGTTGTAGTGAGGTTTAGACCCCTGGAGCATGTGGCTCGAGGGGATATGGTTTTCTTTAGGTGGAGCATGTCCATCAATTCTAGGTTGGGCATGGCCTTGTATGTCAGGCAGAGATCACCTCTGAGTAGGTGGTATGCAACCGAGTACAGCTGGAGTTTCTTCAGTCAAGCTGCATAGGGCATCTGCTTGAGGCCAGTGATCCTCTTGCTGAGGTACATCTGTGGTCTTTCCAGTTGTTGCAGGTGTCTTGTAAGGTGCATCCAAAATGGGGCATTGTACTCTATGATGGGTCTGATGAGTGATGCGTAGAGGGGCCCAATGACCTCTTTCGATCTGGATGCAAACCCTTTTGTGATTAGGTGGGCCACATAGAAGGATTTTCTAACCACTTTGGCAATGTGATTATCAAAGGAGAGGTTACTATCTGCTTGCGTCCCCAGATACCTTATTACGTTTTCCATATTTAGGGGGCTACCACCTATGTGTAAGTTTGTGGGTACTTTGTTTTTTCCAAAGGGGATGACTATGAACTTTTTGGCATTTAAAAATCCACAAAAACAGGTAGAGGGAAGCAAGGCAGCAAACACCAACAGATGAAAGTTAATCTTCTTTAATACAGATAAAATGTGAAGCGCTTTTCGTTTGAGACTGTGCTCAAACGTCTTCAGACAAACTGATTACACAAATCACAAGTATATATACCAATTAGGTGAGCTGCTCACACAAGCACTACATCAATTAAGCAATTAAAACTGCACCAAGGTAATAAAGCATTTAAAGCCATATAAAACAAAACTGCCTAAATGCTGTTAATACATGTTTGTACTTAAAACCACCTTCAACCATTGCAAAATAAAATAAAAATATAACCGTCCAACATGTTGATTAAATAATCTACTGAGGATAGATATATATATCAACTAATGTATACTACAAAAAAATAAAAAATATAAAAAATGTGAAAAGTATATATGTATATATATACATCTATCTTGATAAACTTTTAAGTTTTAAAACACTGACAATAGAACAGCATTCATTAGTTGCAGGGGTATTATATGCATTTAATCCAACTTGCCACATAAGTTCTAATTATTCCAGTTTTAATGGAGTAGGGCCTCCCCTAGGATCTTCGTGAATCTAATCTATTATCATAAATTTAAATTTGTGGTCCGGGTTGAGACTGACATGCTTAGCCATAGCATTGTCGAGTTTATTCTTCTGAATTGCATAAATATGTTCATACAAACGGTCACGGAGACGTCTCTCTGTTTTCCCTATTTAGAACGATAAACAATTCTGGCATTGTGCTAGATAAACTATCATTTTAGAATTGCAATTCACTCGACATTTCAAAAAATATTGATGATTGTGAATAATGAATCTATTAGATTCACTAACATATTGGCAGTAGTTACATGACTGAAACTTGAACATACCTGGTATTTTTGGGTATGTGCATTGGCGTTGCTCGAGAAGGGACTTTAAATTTTTTGCCCTTCTATACATAACCACTGGTCTGTTGCCAACTTTATTGAAAATACTAGCCCAATTTTTACATAAAATTTCATAACAAGACTTACTATTAATACTGAAAGTAGTGATAAATGATGGAATATGACCCGTAGGTTCACATGGTGTATTAATGTCATCTATTGAAATATTAACTGCACTACTATGCTGTACCGCTTCTATGTTTGTAGAATTAATATTTAATAAAGGTTTAAATAACTACCTATTCCATTTGGACCCCACTTCTTCTATAAGTTCATTAATCAGATTCTCAGGATAGCCTTTGTGGATGAACATATTTTTTAGTAAACGACATTCTTCAATGAAGTCAACATCAAGAGTTGACATACGGGCTGCCCTGACTAACTGGCCCTTTACTACAGCTCACTTCTGGTGCTGAGGGTGACAGCTAGAATAATGCAAAAATGCATTAGAATATGTGCTTTTTCTATATATCTTAGCTGTATACCTCTGAAGTGAAGAATTTTTAGTTAATAAAATGTCAAGGTATGCTATAGAATCCATACTAAAAGAAGATGTAAACTTTAGGAAGTCTGTGGTGCTGTTGAAATAGTTGACTATCATGTCACTAATGGCTCTGTCACCTTTAAGTAAAATAAAAATGTCAACAAGGTAACGTGTATAGAAAATGAACACATCTTTGTAATTGGAATTAGATAAAACAAAAGTGTTCCCAATGAGCCATTACCAGATTGGCTATACTAGCACCACAGGGGAGCCCATTGCAACCCCAACCTTTTGCAGATAAAATTCATTATTAAACATGAAAAAGTTATTGTTAAGAACAATATCCAAAAGTTCTTCATCTAGGTCAAGTTCTATTCTGGTACACCCTTTTACTCTTAAATCCAGCCTGATCCAGTCATTAACTATTTCATGTGGGATACAGGTGTACAAATCTTTGACATCTATAGTTAAAAAATTATGCTGGACGTCAAATGGTAACTCATTGATTCTCTCTAAAAAAGACCATGAGTCGTTACAAATTTGTACATCATTAACTAAAAATTTTTGCAAGATTACATCTATAACTTTAGCACATGCATACGTAGGTGAACCTCTGCTGTCAACTAAAGGATGCATGGGAGGGTCCAAAACGTCTTTATGGATTTTAGGAATACCAAAAAGACTTGGAAATCTAGGGTAAGTGTTCAGCATGTAGTTAAACATCTGATCAATTCTCCCATCAATAAACATTTCCTCCAACATATTCTTTATATGTAAATATGCTATATTCTCTTCAGAGCGTGAACTAACTAAATATGAAGGGCTATTCAAAAGTTTTAACATTCTGTTAGTGTAATCACCCCTATCAAATACAACCATACCCTCACCTTTGTCCAGTTTACAAACTCGAAGGTCATGTACCTTAATAAAATCAATACAATCCTTCTCATTTAATGAATCTGCACAACCATACTTATAATAATGTTCAGACTGGAATCTATGATGAATATCCAGCTCACATATAAGTTCAAACATCTGAAGGGTAGGATGGAGGGGGGGATTAAAAACACTAGATATTCTAAATGTGTCACTAGTGCCCAAACTATTCCAACCCATCATAAGGTTGAAATTAAGTTTCCTGGTAAACAATTTGAGGTTGATAATAGACTTTACAACATCCAATCTCTGTGGTGGGATATAGGTGTAACCCTTAGAAAAAAGCTCGACTATATCACTGGTGATGTTTACCAGAGAATAATAATAAACTCATTAAGAAGAATCTCAGGACCTGAACTGTTATAAACAGTAGACTGATCATCATTCACATGGTTATCAGCAATCAGGTTAAAAAACTGGACTGGAGTGTCATGACATACTTGAAAACAATCAACAAAAGGAGCCGACAAGGCTGTCAAATAATGGGAACTGTCAAGGAAAGCAGAAACATCAACAGTACTATTTAAAAAGTCCGTGGAATGAAAATCCTGCCCTGATACAGAACTAGAAGAATCAAAACTCATGTCCTGTGAAACCTTGATTTCTGCTTTGACTTCTGTTGAAAGGATGTTTGTTTTGGTCTTGCCCCTAAAAAATTAGGGTTATATGCATTATCCTTAAACTGTCCTAACTTATAGTTATTTTGTAGTCTCTCACTTCGTCTCAATTCAGGTTGAATGACCGAACCAGAAGCCGAGCCACTGTTAGAAGCAGGTGTGTTCTGTAATGGTTGAGAGTCCGAGTGGGTAACACTTGGGTCCAACTCTGGAGAACTGTTAACTGTAGGTGAATTCATTGATTTAAAGCCATGCCAAACTTGTGCTGCTGGTGGTGCGGGATATGCTACCCCACCATTATAAGCTTTAGTGTCCCTGTCCAATTTTTTATTCTTATTATTTTTAAGTTTGACTAAATATTGATCCAGACTGGAAAAAACTCTGTTATAGTCATATTTATAATGGAAAAACTCCTTGTCTTGCCTGATCTGTTCATCAATATCAACAACTTGCTTACTCAGTGTATCGACCAACAGGGAATAATGTTTAATCATAACACCCAACAGTTCAAAACCCTGTCGGTCAAATAACTCGATCAATTCTCTGTGGAAACTAGAGTTAGCCACCAGTCCAGTGGGGTACTGATAATGCCTCAAACCTTTTGGTACTATTTTACGGGCGAGACATTCCTGGAAATAAGAAATTTCCAGCTGGGTCTTCTTCAATTTGACTAAATGATTGTGAAGTGATTTAAGATTCATAGAAATGTCAGAACTCTCAATTTCAGGTGTAACCTGGACTGTTGGACCAACATGCGGAGTAAAAGAAAAATTGTCCGTCACCCAGTTCAAAATGCATAGTGAATTAGAGAAGTCTTTCGGTGCTACAAGAACCGCAGGTTGAGTCTGTGGACACGCTGATGGTACAACTGCGGGCACAACAGACTGCGACTGTGAAACAGCTACCGGTAGTGCCTCAGAGACTGAACCCTGTGATAATATATTAGCAAAAGTAGTTTGATGGCTAGAATTACCTTGTTGCTGTATTCATTCAGGGTGGACCAGTGCTGCTCTATTACAGACACCAGAATCGGCCAAAATACTTCTCTGCCCACATTCCAAGGGTGCTGAACTACGTAAAGATTGCGTTGCTCTACTGGCTGCAGACCCGGCAAGAGTACAAACTGGTTCCGTTTGTTGAACTAGCAAAGGTGGTGATAAAGTATTGTAAGAGTGATGCTGACGCTCTAATCTGTCCATTCTTTCAAGAAGTAATTCCAATTTCATAGTTAGGGAAGTGAGTAAACCATTATTCGAAGAGCCAGAATCCGGTAGAGCTGGAAGGTTAGGTGAATTCACTTAATTATGAAGAATTTCTGGCGTGTTATCCAAAGAGTTGCCACCAATAGTTGCCTCTAATCCTGACGCCATAAACAAACTGGTATAGCACAAGCAAAAACAAACTAAAAATCCACAAAAACAGGTAGAGGGAAGCAAGGCAGCAAACACCAACAGATGAAAGTTAATCTTCTTTAATACAGATAAAATGTGAAGCACTTTTCGTTTGAGACTGTGCTCAAATTTCTTCAGACAAACTGATTACACAAATCACAAGTATATATACCAATTAGGTGAGCTGCTCATACAAGCACTACATCAATTAAGCAATTAAAAACTGCACCAAGGTAATAAAGCATCTAAAGGCGTATAAAACAAAACTGCCTAAATGCTCTTAATACATGTTTGTACTTAAAACCACCTTCAACCATTGCAAAATAAAATAAAATAAAAATATAACCATCCAACATGTTGATTAAATAATCTACTGATTTTTATTTTATTTTATTTTGCAACGGTTGAAGGTGGTTTTAAGTACAAACATGTATTAAGAGCATTTAGGCAGTTTTGTTTTATATGCCTTTAAATGCTTTATTACCTTGGTGCAGTTTTTAATTGCTTAATTGATGTAGTGCTTGTGTGAGCAGCTCACCTAATTGTTATATACTGCGTTTGTGTAATCAGTTTGTCTGAAGAAGTTTGAGCACAGTCTCAAACGAAAAGCGCTTCACATTTTATCTGTATTAAAGAAGATTAACTTTCATCTGTTGGTGGTTGCTGCCTTGCTTCCCTCTACCTTTTTTTGTAGATTTTTAGTTTGTTTTTGCTTGTGCTATACCTTTTTGGCATTTAGCTTGAGGCCATGGTTTTGACACCAGGTATCTGTCTGAGTGAGACCCTTTTGGAGGATGTCAGCCAGAGAGTCAATTATAGCCCCTAGTTTGCAGTAGTCTGTGAACTTGGTCAGCCATATTCCCCCTGTGCTTGCCTGTACCTCTGAGAAGTATATGCCAAACAGGAGGGGTCCTAGGACTGAGCCATTGGGAACGCCACTTGTAATTGGTTTAGAGCCAAACCTAGCTCCTGCAACTCTTACCATGTGGGTTCTGTCAATGAGCCAGTTTGCAACCCCTTCTCATGACATAGGGGTTTATGTTCAGGCTGGTGAGCTTCTCTATAATATCTGAGTGAGGAATGGTGTCGAAGGCCTTTGCGAGGTCTAGGTAGGCTGTGTGGACCAGCTTTCTTTCATCTATAGCCTTGGTAACTGTCTCAAAGAAGTCCACCAGGTTTAGGGAGGCATGATCTGCCCTTAACAAAGCTGAACTGGGTAGGGTCCAGTGTTTGGAGGTTTCCAATGTCTCTGTTAATGAGATCCATGATGATGTGCTCCATAGCCTTGCAGACCAAGCTAGTCAGGCTTATAGGGTGATAATTCCCGGGGTCCACTGTGGCTCCACCTTTGTGGAGCTGAATAACCATTGCTGTGCACCACTCTGTGGGCAGATTGCCTGTGGAGAGGCTGAGTTTAAACAGTGTGTTTAGGTGAGGGGTTAGTTAATCTTTGAGCTCGTGTAGGACACAACCTGGGACACCGTTCGGTCCCGTTGATGCTGTGTTTTTGGCTTCGGAGAGGGCTGTTTTAACCTGAGTGTCTGTGATTTCAGGGGTACTACATTCTTCTGGTATAGTTATGGGCCCTTTTGGGGGTGAGAGAGGGCTGAAGTTTGCACTGAATCTGTCTGCCAGGATGTTGGCTATATCGGTCGGTTCAGTGTATTTTGTGCCATTCTATACTAACTCTGAGCAGATCTGAGAATTGCCACTTAGATTCTTGACATAGCAAAAGAATGCCTTGTAGTTATCTTTGGAGTCCATGGCAATTTTTCTTTAGATGCTAGCCTTGGACGATTTTATGAGGGAATGTAGTTTCTTGCTGATACTGATCAGGGATGTCTTCCCTTCTTGGGATTTTACTCTTTTTTTTTTTTTTACTAGTTTCCTCCTTCTATTGTATAGCTTGTTTATGGCAGGGGTCCACCAGACTGATTTCCTTTTCTTGGAGGAGTGAGTCTTGGTTTTGTTTGGAATAGCATGATCCATGCATTCTTGTAGCTGTCTGTAGAGTGCATCAGTAAAGGATTTTGCAGCTTGGACAACGTTATCCTTTAGCATGGGGGTTTGAAACTTCCCACCTCAGTCTTAAGTAACGTGAAGTTTGCTTTTGAAAAGTTTTTCATGGCGGTTTCTTTGACTGGGGGTGGTAGTAGAATTTGGATATCCAGAGTGATTAGTTTATGGTCAGATCTAACCAGCAAGGGGTTGACTTCCAGTGTGGAACACCGGTCACCCATGTTGCTGATGACCAGGTCCAATATGTTGTCACCTCTGGTGGGGGTGTTGACCAATTGATCCAGGGCATTTGAGTTTATAAATTCTAGGAAATCTTGGGCAAGGGAGTTTGTATTTGAGTAGTTCCCAGTTAATGTTTGGGTAATTGAAATCACCCAATGTTAGGGTGTTTGGTAGGACCTTTATGTTTCCCAGTGTTTCCAGAAATGTGGAGTGGGGGTCCTGGGACATGGTGGGTGATCTGTAGCATGTTATAATTTGAATAGCAGTTTTGCCCGTTGTTAGTTGCACATGGATGATCTCTGAAGCATCGTGCTGTAACACTAACCTGGAGGTGTGGGTATCCTTGATAAATATGGATACTGCCCCACCTTTTGAATTTCGGTCTGGGTTTTGTGGCCAAAATGTATGGTATGAGTTGTAGCCTGGTAGTGCTGGGGTACTCTCTGGAGCCTTAAACCAGGCTTCTGTTACTGCACATATATCGATTTTCTCCATACTGAGGAGTGCCTTGAGTGCATGCATTTTGAGGTTTAGACTTCTGGCATTGAGAAGCATTACCCTCAGTTTTTTGTTACTTGTGCTATTTACGGCGGTGGGTTTGTCTTTTGAGCCTTGCCTAAAAAAGGCACTATGGGGGTGGCAAGAGCCTTGGCCAGTATTCAAAAGCCTAAGGGTGACAGGTGCAAGCCATCTCTAGTGAAGCAGCGTGGCTTGTCGAGCATGTCATCCCAGGCTGACAGGCACTGAATCCCATTTGAATGACACCAGAAGTTTAGCCAATTGTTGAAATTGATCATTCTTTCTCTATTCCGTGGTATCATTCTTGGTGCGGGCAGGATGCTACTCAGGGTCAGGGTCATACCAGCCTGGGCTACATGATCAGAGAGCTCCTCCATGTCTCTTTTCATGTAGTCCAGGGAGGTATGGCTCAGGTCATTCACACCAACATGGACAATGACAGAGTAATATTTGTACTAGCTCTGGTGTGACCTGAGTGCTTGTGTTATGTGGCAGATCCTGGCACCCAACAGGCAGCTAACAGTAACCTTCTCCTTGTTCAGCCTAGTGAGTGGGACGTCAGTGTGCCTGACTATAGAGTCACCTATTACTAGTGTGTTTGGTATGTTATTTTTCCTTAAGCGCTATGATTGTGTGGCACACTGGTTTTGTGAAGTATGTGTTTCATGGTTTGTGTTGGGGGGTGGAGTTTGCTTGGATGACTGCTTTGGTGGTCTCTGTTGCTTTTGCAGATTTTTATTTAGAGCCTCCGAGTATGTTTTCGTGTATTTATGTGTGTTTTTTGCCAGTGCTGGTTTCATAGGACTATGTGAGATTGGTGGTGTGATGCAAGTAGTTCCCTTCTACTCTTGACTGCCTGGTCCAGTCTTGGGTTGAGAGAGCTTAGCCTCCAGTTCTGGCTGTAAAATTGCATCTCTCGCATGTATTAATGTTGGGTGGAAGGAGGAGAGGGTTGTCTGTGTACATGAGGCAATTGTAACATTGCTTCAAAATGCCCAGATTCACTAGTTGGACTGGAGAGTACACCTGAAACTGCCCTTTGGACATGCCTGGATAGGTACAGTGAACTGTTTTACTGACTGGCTGATAAGGTCGAATAGAGAGCCTTGTCCTTCTCTACAGTACAGGGGGGTCTAGTACTAAGGTTTATTAGTGATTGCTATAAGTTTTGAGCAAGTGCCGGGATGAGAAGTTAATGGTTTGAGTGCTTAAGTTAAAGTTTGTCTAGTTCCAAGGGAAAAATTAAAGAGTAGACTTTGTGGAGCCGGGAATAGTTATACCCTAGCTAACCAACGCTTCCTGGCACGCAAAACCGCGCAAATGCAGGTGTTATATCAGGGAAATGAAAGAGATAGAAATTAGCCCAAAATGGCCAATAAACTACTAATTTCTGGGCTGAAACCACTCCTCCAGAGACAGATAGGCTGCTCAAAGCTCCCTCTCTCACAGTGAACAGAGAAACTTCCTTCTATCCAAGTAAGGTATGAGCAAACACAGAAACTTGTAACACAGCCCTGAATTCAGCACTAACCTGAAAACTGGACTATACTAGCTTAGAAAGGTGGGTAGATAAGTATTTTTTTTTGTTTTGTTTTTTTTTTCAGAAAATAAAGCAGATACAATCAAAAAAACACTTTAAATGCACAGAAATGGCCATCACACTTGAGTGTGTAGCCTACAACAGTTAAACGGGTAATTTAAACACAAAAATGACTTTGTTAAAGTGCAGGCAGTAAAATAAGTACAATATGTAGCTGAAACAAGCTTTTTAAATCACAGAAACTCTAGAAAATTGGCATTTTAGGCAGAATTAGCTAAAGGCAGCAAGAAAATGCAGAAAAATGATACTTAATCACTCCAAAGTCTCCCATTTGTCTCTCTGTTGCTGTAGAACTCTGCAGAGCACCAGGCAGGAGCTTGCTGAGCTGTATACTAGCACAAAAAACTTATAAATGCGGGTTTTATAGCAGGGAAATGAAAGAGATAGAAATTAGCCCAATATGGCCAATAAACTATTAATTTCTGGGCTGAAACCACTCCTCCAGGGACAGATAGGCTGCTCAAAACTCCCTCTCTCACAGTGAAGAGAGAAACTTCTATCCAAGTAAGGTATGGGCAAACACAGAAACTTGTAACACAGCCCTGAATTCAGCACTAACCTGAAAACTGGACTGTGCTAGCTTAGAAAGGTAGGAAAACAAGTATATATTTTTTCAGAAAATAAAGCAGATACAATCAAAAAATACTTTAAATGCACAGAAATGGCTATCACACTTGAGTGTGTAGCCTACAACAGTTAAACAGGTAATTTAAACACAAAAACAACTTTGTTAAAGTGCAGGCAGTAAAATAAGAACAATATGTAGCTGAAACAAGCTTTTTTAAAATTACAGAAACTATAGAAAATTGGTGTTATAGATGGAATTAGCTAAAGGCAGCAAGAAAATGCAGAAAAATTGTACTTAATCATTCCAAAGTCTCTCTTTTGTCTCTCTGCTGCTGTAGAACTCTGCAGGGCACCAGTCAGGAGCTTGCTGAGCTGTATACTAGCACAAAAACCTTGCAAATGCAGGTTTTATAGCAGGGAAATGAAAGAGATTGAAATTAGCCCAAAATGGCCAATAAACTACTAATTTCTGGGCTGAAACCACTCCTCCAGGGACAGATAGGCTGCTCAAAGCTCACTCTCTCACAGTGAACAGATAAACTTCCTTCTATCCAAGTAAAGTATGGGCAAACACAGAAACTTGTAACACAGCCCTGAATTCAGCACTAACCTGAAAACTGGACTATACTAGCTTAGAAAGGCAGGAAAACAAGTATATATATATATATATATATATATATATATATATATATTTTTTGTTTGTTTTTTTTTTTACAGAAAATAAAGCAGATACAATAAAAAAAACACTTTAAATGCACAGAAATGGCTATCACACTTGAGTGTGTAGCCTACAACAGTTAGACAGGTAATTTAAACACAAAAACAACTTTGTTAAAGTACAGGCAGTAAAATAAGTACAATTTATAATACTTGTTTATTGATGACTGTATTGTTAAACATTTTATTATTTTGAAAATAAAAAAAATTTGAAAAAAAAATAAAACACATTATGTTCCAACACTAGTCATACTAGGGTAATCAAGAAATCAACATGTCTGTAAGAATACATACCATACATCTCAAGCCAATGTTTAAGTGCCAAAATACCCCCATCATGTGAGCTATTCGTATATGAAGACTGAACATCCAGGGTACAAAGAAATGACTCAGAAGTGACTTGTAAATCATTCATCAGGCAAAGGAAGTAATTAGAATCTTTTAATCTGGCTCTGACCAAATTCAGTAGTGGTTTTAACTGATGTTCTAAGTATACTGACAAGGGTTCTGTCAGGGAACCTCTCCCTGACACTATGGGTCTACCCGGAGTGTTTTCAACTGTCTTATGTATCTTTGGCAGAATATAAAACCGCTGAGGTTTAGGGTCATCCACAATTAATTGTTTGTATAGAGATTCTGATATATCTATATCAGACCTAACCTTCAAAAGAAATTCATCTATTTTTCTTTTGAAATCCACAGTAGGATCCAACAGTATTTTAAAGTAAAACCTACCATAATTCAATTACCTCAGGGCTTCCTTCAAATAATCAGATGTTGCCCATATCAGTATTGTACCACCCTTGTTAGTTTTGACTATCACAATGTTTTTATTGTTTCTCAACTGAAGCAGAGCATGTCTTTCTGATTTGGTTACAGTCTCACCAAAATCCCTAAAAATAGCGTTCTGGTTAGTGTGTAAATCATGTAATATCATGTCTTCAAACAATTTCACCCTAGGGTAGTATGGTGGTTGAACATTAGATTTTTTTTTAAACAAAAAACATCTATAGAAACTTTATCAATATCAGTTTTAGTATTGAAAAAATACTTTAAATTCAAATTTCTACAAAAGCGTTTAACATCAAGACACACATCAAACTCAGAAATAAAGCTCGATGGTACATAGCTAAATCTTTTATTAAATACACTTTTCTCATGCAAAGTTTACTCATAATCAGTTAGGTTAACTATTAAATCATCCATTTCTTCAGTTACACCCTTCACTACATCTTCGTCAGATCCCTGAATGTCTTTTCTATGTTGCTCCCTGGTCCACCTGCAATATTTTTGCCCTCTTCTTCTAAAGGGCCCCCCTCTTCCCCTGGATTTTTTTTATATACAGGTGTTGTCAATTCCTCGGTGCCTTTTGCCTCCGTATCTATACTCAGGGGATTGGATGAAAAATCTGAAGTACTTGAATCAGTAATGCCTTCTAAACCTCTTGAAGGCTTTAAAATAGATCTATTTCTTTTATGTTTATATCTAGATTGTCTATTGGCTGAATCAGAAAAATCTCACTGACCTCTTAGCCATTTTCCAAGGAAAAACTGCATTATTTTTTACATCACCCATACCCTGATTAAACTTTTTAAATTTCTTATTCTTTACTACTTTCTCAAAGCTGTTCACTTAACTCAAATATTTGTCATACATCATTCCATAATCCATTTCACTCTCATATTGTTGTATGCCTGCCAAACACTCATCCAGTTTCATTTTAATCTCAATTAGGGAACGTTCATAATAGTCAATGAGTAGCTCAATAAACAATTTAGAAGCAGTACGTTGTATCAGGCACCATTTATGCATAAAGTCATTATCTTCCTTCCCTACCCAGGTTCCAAATAAACTCTCAAGCCACGTGGTGCTATTTCAGCCCCAATGTATGCTTTAAGCAGTTTGATGTGCCATATAACAGAACAGAACCTCTTAGTTAACAAAGTCAATTCCTTAAGCATTTGTTCCATATTCATAATATGACTCACCCCCGCAACAATTTTCCATCCTCTTTTCACCATTGCGGCCTTCAAGACAGGCCACATCATCCTTATCTTGTGAAAGGTTATAAATAAAAGTACAAAGGTAACCCCCTGTAGCCATGAATGTATTGTTCATACAGCAAACAGTCCCACGACTGAATAATACAATAGTTCTTCAGCAGCACTCAATATTCAAATGACCAAACACAGGAAAAACTTGCATGTCAAACCAAAATGTGGTGCTCGGAACACATGTACAGTCCAGAAACCAAGAAAATCCATCACTCACAAATAAGTATTAAATACATGTTCAAAACCCTGTAAAACATGCATCAGGGTAAAAGGGACCCAAAACATATACCTAAATAAGTGCATCCAAACTTTTAATCCAGCGGAACAAACATTCAGGCAGCTTACATAGTGGCCATTCGGCTTCTACAACACAGACTGGTGACCGGTTTTGTCCCCTGGTGTCATTAGTGTGAGTTAGCATTGAAACAACCATAAACCTTTAAATACCATAGCTCCTCTTACAGTTAAAGGGACAGAGACAAAAATAATATATCAAAAAACACACAAACAAAAACCATACTTAAAATATACTTAAATGGCACATACAAAAACTAATAATGTATATATGTATATGTAATATATACATAAACATACATACAAAACACACACACACACATATATATATATATATATATATATATATATATATATATATATATATATATGTGCACACATATAAAAGAGAATTTGATATCAAAAGTACAGCATATGAATTAAATATTACCAATGGTCATTGAGACTTGGTTTGTATAAAGCCCCTAGCTTTACCATCCACATTCTTTCTTTCTTATCTAGAATATCATGTTTGGTTAAGTCGGACAGCCTATTACCTTTCACTGCATCAATCTCAACAAAGGAATTGTGCTGAAACATATTCTAATCTATGTTTATAAAGTGCACTTATTTGGTGTTTACAACTTATGTCACTCAGGTGCACTGCAATTCTATTCTTCAAACTTCTAGAGGTCTGTCCGACATAAAATGCCCTGCTTTGGCCAACATCCATATATATTACCCACTCAGTATGACATGTTATTAAATGTCTGATGTCAAAAACCTTTGATGTATTAATTGATGTAAATGACTTTGTCCGTGATACAACTCTACAATAAATACAATTTCCACAGGCATTACTACCCCCTAGGTGTATCATAATACCCATCATATTTATTTATTTGGCCAATCAATCATCTTATACCATGAGAGTGATTCCCCAATATTTCTACCATATCTATAACTATAGGAACAATTGGTGTCTAGAGACTGGTCAAAGAAAGGGTCAGATTTTAACACATCTCAATATTTGGCAATGACCTCTTTGATTTTAAAGATGTTAGTACCATAATTCATGATAAATCTGTTTTTTGAACTATGCATCCTGGTTTGTATAACTCCATCATCCTGGTCTATATTCATGTCTCTACTTTTAAAAAACATCGCTCTTTTATAATTTGATGCCTTAGTTTGTTCCCTTTTAATATTATCTCTCTGATAACCTCTTCTCACAAACCTATCAACCATTTTTTCTAATTCAATTTTACATCCAGCATCTTCACTATATACATATTCTATACATATATGTATATATCTATATATATCTATATATATATACATATGGCCCAGTGGGGAACATACACATGAAACTGGTGCACAGAAGGTATAGGATACCAGTTAAGGTTAGAAAGGCAGGATGGTGGTCAAATTATACTTGAAAGAGGTGCACACAAGATGAAGCAGTTTAGCTACACATTTAATGGGAATGTAGTGAATAGCAGATGGTGTGGGAAAAGGCTCCAGAAATATGAAAAAAAAATATATAGGAAGAAAGCAAAAATGATCCATTGGCTTCTTGTATCTGTTGCATAGACTTGAGGAGAAGGACATGGGAGATGAGACGAAGCGAGAAAATGTTGATGGTAGAGGCAACATTGAAGAAAAAGAGGGTACAAAGATAAAAGGACAGAACTGAGACCTGGGGAAAGGGGAGAACACTAAATTGATGACAAACAGATGATTAGGTCCAGGTAACATGAGTTTCTAAATGAAATGATACAGAAGGCTCATGACAGATTAAAGGAAAGTGAAATAGGACACTGAGGATCAGAATGCAGTGGTAATATTAGAATAATAGGAATAAGATATGGTTGGGGTTGGACATGGAGAAGGGAGTGGTGGAGCCATGAAATGAATGTGAGGGGGAAGGGATGGTGAGAAGAAACCATAGTGGTTGAACTGGATCACAAAAAGTCAATCACATTAGGGAAGGAGGTATAAAACATTTGGAGCAAAGATACCATTGTATTGAACAACAATGTCAATTCTTTATTATGTGGATTATTTCATTGCTTCACTGTATAATAGAAAAGGATAAACAGAAAAGTAAAGTTCTGTTGTTTTTCTGTGACACTCATTTCCTGTATATTTTATGAGAGTAACATAATAAGAAATAGTACCTGAGTTGTAATATCTAAATTTGAAATATAATATAGAGTTTTTAAATGTAAGGTGGATGGCTTGTAGATACCAATATGTGACTATAGTACCTCTTTCTTTAAGCAGGGGGTCTTTCATCTTCTTAGTTTTCAAAATCATAGCTAGAGATGATCAAAATCCTAGCAGAGTTTCCAAAGTCATAGCATCATAGCACTCAAAACCTGCATGTAGATATATATATATATATATATATATATATATATATATATATATATATATATATATATATATATATCTAAATCCACACCCATGGGTAAGAAGGAATTAATGTCTAAGTTTCCACTTTTGCCAGATATGTTCAATACAATTAGTACTCTTATGGTACTAAACGGTACACACCTGCATAGCTGTTACAGGAAAATGTATCCTTACTGCACTGTAGAAAACAAGCACATACAGACGTGTTTCCTTGGCTTGCTATAAGTGCCAGCTGTAGCTATACTTCATTTAGCAGAATTATTATTATATACTTTTTGTAATTTTTTTGTTTACGATATGGATCTGGATCTTACACTAAATACATAATTGTTTTACAGATAAATACATAAAA